>NC_085996.1:26179521-26479521 GCF_030014385.1 Trichomycterus rosablanca
TGTTGGTTTGAATCCAGACTCTGCTATGCAGCCACTGTTGGGCCATTGAGCAAGGCCCTTAACCCTGTCTGTTTCAAGGGCGCCGTACAATGGCTGACCCTGTACTCTGCCCCCAGCTTTCAAACAAGCTGTAATATGCAGAATTGAATTTTACTGTACACGTGTATGTGTATATATGACAAATAAAGGTATTCTTTATGGAACTAACAATGAGTCAATGTGAAAATACGGGGACAGCTAACTGAGGTGTTAGAGAAAGCAGATGTCACCTACGATGTAAAGCATAAAGAAGCATAACAGGGACTGAGGCTGTCTCTGTTCACTAGCGCTTCTCCCTGTAGCCGAATTCTCTGCTCCTTCTAATCCTTCAGTTATCTGCCTTCCTTTCTCTGTACTGTCTCAACCATACACCGAAACAAAGAGATTCATCATTCAGATTCATCGTCTGTACTGTTACAGATGTCCTACAGGGACTTTGTGTGTGGAAAGTCTATGCAATCCATTATGTCAGTCCTTCCTCTTTTTGTCTTTCTCTTTTTTAAAAGTTACTTTTTTTACTATGTCAGTCCCTGCCTGGATCTGTCAGAGCAGCTGAATGCATTTCTTTTTCTTATTTCTTTTGTCCCTGCACCAACCACCCTCTCAGTAGGAGAAGTAGGGAATAAGTGAGTCATAATTATTATGTTACAGATGACTCAGTGGTGTGAGGCTAATTTGTCAGCTTGGTTGGACTGCAGGCAGGACTCAAGAGTTCCCACCATGAGCTGTCTTTCAACCTTTTTTATCTTTTGTATCTATGACTGACATTTTTTTCTGTCATTATTTCTTTCTTTTTTCCTTTCTTTCTTCCTCCCTCCCATCCATTCACCCATCATTCCTTCCTTTCTATCTCCTTTCCATCCACCCATCTATCCCTCCTTTGTACCTGAGACTATAACATAATTCATATTTTTTTTCTTTGTTTGTTCCTCCCTCCCAATCCATTCACCCACCATCCTTCCTACTTTCCTTTCTTCCTTACCCCCTCTCTCCCATCTATCCACCATTCTTCCTTCCTTCTTTCTTTCTTCTCTCCCATATATCCACCCATCCTTCCTTTCTCCCTCCCATCTATCCATTTACCTATCATTCCTTCCTCCCTCCCTTCCTTCCATCCACTCATCCTTCCTTTCTTCCTTTGTCCCTCCCATCCATCCACCCATCCATCCTGTGTTCCTCCCTTCCTCCCTCCCATCCATCCACCCATCCTTCCTTTCTTCCTTTGTCCCTCCCATCCATCCATCCACCCATCCTTCCTTCTTTCCTCATTCCCATCCATCCATCCACCCACCCACACATCCTTCCTTCCTCTCTTCCATCCATCCATCCATCCATCCACTCATCCTTCCTTCCTTCCTTCCTTCCTTCCTCTCTCCCATCCACCCACCACCCATCCTTCCTTATTTCCTCTCTCCCATCCATCCACCCACCACCCATCCTTCCTTCCTCTCTCCCATCCATCCATCCACCCACCCATCCTTCCTTCCTCTCTCCCATCCATCCACCCACCCATCCTTCCTTCCTCTCTCCCATCCATCCACCCACCCATCCTTCCTTCCTCTCTCCCATTCATCCACCCATCCTTTTTTCCTGACCACCCATCCTTCTTTCTTTCCTTCCTTTCCTTCCTTTCATCCTTCTACCAGTTCTTTCTTTCTCTTTTCTTTCCTCAATACCATAAATTCCACCCACCCATCCTTTTTTTACTCCCTTTCACCCTTCCACTCATCCTTCCTTTCTTCCTTCCATCTATCCACTCATCCTTCCTTTTTTTCTTCCATCCATCCATCCATCCACCCATCCATCCACCCATCCTTCCTTCTTTCTTCTCTCCCATCCATTTACCCACCACCCATCCTTCCTTCCTCTCTCCCATCCATCCATCCACCCATCCTTCCTTCCTCTCTCCCATTCATCCACCCATCCTTCCTTTTTTTCTTCCTCCTTTCCTCCCATTCTTCCCTTCTCCCCCCTCCCATCCATCCATCCATCCTTCCTTCCTTCCTTTCTTCCTCCTATCCTTCCTTAATCCTTCCACCCATCCTTTTTTCCTGACCACCCATCCTTCTAATAGTTTTCTTCCTCTTTACCTCCCTTACTACCATAAATCCCACCCTCCCATCTTTCTTCCCTCCTTCGCATCCTTCCACTCTTCCTTCCTTCCCTTCTTCCTTCCTTCTATCCTTTTTTTCTTTCTTCCTTCCATCTATTCACCCATCCTTCTTTCCTCCCTCTCCCATTCATCCATCCATCCTTCCACCCATCCTCTTTTCCTGACCACCCATCCTTCTTTCTTTCCTTCTTTCCATCCTTCTACCAATTCTTTCTTCCTCACTTCTTTCCTTACTCCCATAAATCCCACCCACCCATTTTTCCATCCCTTTCTTTCCTCTTTCCATCCGTTCTTTCATCCATCCATCCATCCGTTAACCCATCCTTTCTTCCTTCCATTTATCCATTCACCCATCCTTCCTTCCATCCATTTATCCATCCATCCATGCATCTCTCCTTTCATCCATCCATCTATTATTCCATCCATACTGCTCTTTAGTATGGTACAGTGGTAGCCTGGTGGGTAGAGCTTTGGGCTAACAGTCGGAACGTTGTTGGTTTGAATCCAGACTCTGCTATGCAGCCACTGTTGGGCCATTGAGCGAGGCCATTGAGCCTGTCTGTTCCAAGGGCACCGTACAATGGCCGACCCTGTACTTTGCCCCCAGCTTTCAAACCAGCTGTAATATGCGAAATTTAATCTTACTGTACCCATGTATGTGTATATACAACAAATAAAGGCATTCTTTTATTCCATCCCTTTCTTTCTTCCTTTCATGTATCCACTTATCCTTCCTTCCTCTCTACCTCCTTTCCATCCATTCACCCATCCATCCTTCTTTCCATCCTTCTACCAATTATTTCTTCCTCATTCACTCCCTCACTCCCATCCATCCCACACACCCATCATTTTTTCTCTTCCTCCCGTCCCTCCACCCTTCCCTCCTTTCTTCCTTTCTTTATTCCTTCCTTCCTCCCTACTTCCCTCTCATCCATCCTTTCTTCCTTCCATCTATCCACTCATCCTTCTTTCCCTCCTCACACAGCTATAACCAGATTGGTGTGAACCACTAAGTAAGGCAACTGCTATTCCACTAGTCTAGAGCAGCCAAAGCGCTCCTGCATCGAAACAACCTCAGCATTCCAGGCTAGTGCTTGTAATCAACAGAAAGAGCTTTGCTGACATCTGCTGTCCATCTGGAAGAACTGCCTGTACTTCAATTTTTACTTTTTATACATATTGTGACAATAACTGTCTAAATTAGGCAAGTTTCTAATTTGTACCTGACTCCTGGACAATACTGGCTTTATTTGATGCCCTGCCTTGTACACACACTTAGCTTTTATCCAGCTTTTACTGACAGTATTGCAAAAACACTTTTTACTTTTATAATACAGATTGAATCTTGTCACCTGGTAAAATAGGTGTGGTTAAAACACCTTAACTTTATTCATTACAGTGAGTGTCCAGATGTATTGGCCATTAATTTTATCAATGACTTTACATTGACCCATTAGGTGAGTCTAGTGTGAAAAAAAACATACACGTCTTCACACATCTAGGGTTTTACTACTGAGTGTGAGTCTCCAGCATGAACCTCAATTTCTTTAATGGGGTTTTGCTCAGTGGTGCAATGAAGCACAGGAAATACAGTTCACATACAGTGCTGGTTTACCGACATCTTTCAGCTCAAATAAATTTGAGTCCCTGACCCAAGACGGAAATTCCATGTGATTCATTGCCCTATAAAAGCTGACTGCATGATGGCACCATGTGACAAGGGAAAAAAATCAAGCAAATAAACGACTGTAATACACACATTAAACACTGTTGTATTTAATGAAAAGTCTAGAATGTAAATGTTTTTTTCATGTCAAACAGATTTTAAACCATCTCACCACTAGGGCTTGCTGGCTTCCCATTTCCAGCTAATGTCTTGTACAGTGCATGATAACTAAAGAACATTTACAGGACACCTCTCATCACCAATATTAATATTTTTATATTATATTAATCTACCTTTTCTGTAAGGTAGATTAATATACACCGATCAGCCATAACATTAAAACCACCTCCTTGTTTCTACAGCTCCACTTACCATATAAAAGCACTTTGTAGTTCTACAATTACTGACTGTAGTCCATCTACTTGTCTACATAGTTTTTAGCCTGCTTTCACTCTGTTCTTTAATGGTCAGGACCACCACAGAGCAGGTATTATTTAGATGGTGGATCATTCTCAGCACTGTAGTGACACTGACATGGTGGTGGTGTGTTAGTGTGTGTTGTGCTGGTATGAGTGGATCAGACACAGCAGCGCTGCTGGAGTTTTAAAAAACTATGTCCACTCACTGTCCACTCTATTAGACACTCCTACCTAGTTGGTCCACCTTGTAGACGTAAAGTTAGCGACGATCGCTCATCTATTGCTGCTGTTTGGGTTGTCATCTTCTAGACCTTCATCAGTGGTCACAGGACGCTGCCCATGGGGCGCTGTTGGCTGGATATATTTTTGGTTGGTGCACTATTCTCAGTCCAGCAGTGACAGTGAGGTGTTTAAAAACTCCATCAGCATTAATGTGCACAACACACACTAACACACCACCACCATGTCAGTGTCACTGCAGTGCTGAGAATGATCCACCACCCGAATAATACCTACTCTGTAGTTGTCCTGGGAGAGTCCTGACCATTGAAGAACTGCATGAAAGGGGGCTAACAAAGCATGCAGAGAAACAGATGGACTACAGTCAGTAATTGTAGAACGACAAAGTGCTTCAATATGGACAGTGAGTGTAGAAACAAGGTGGTTTTAATGTTATGGCTGATCAGTGTGTACTGTAACAAGATTCATAGGAGGCTGATAGTTATTTACTACCCACTATTTATCAAATCTTGACACTAGAAAGCATTTGTCTATGTATATTCTATTCTAGTATGTGTTGGGGGGGGGGGGGGGGTGCACAAAAATGAAGTTACAAACATATTCGGTTAGCAGACATGCTTGCTTAAAGTCTTACATTTTGTATTAGATTTGGGATGCGCCTCCCAATTTGTTTATAAACCTAAATACTTTGTAACCTGATACTTAATGTACTTAAGGTATTTTAATAATGTTTTGGGAAACACACCACTGGTTTGTATTTTAATGTTTAGCACAGTTAGCTTTAGCTAACATCTGCTAATGTTGCCGTACCTTAAAGAGGTAGAATTGTCGCCATAATTAAGTGAAATAATTATAAAAAAGTAAAAATGTGTACATGTAGGTTGGATGTTTTATAAATGATGTTGGAGTGAAGTGTACCATTCTTATGTCTTTGTCCAGGGGAAGGACCCTCTCTACGCCAAGATCTTTAAAGAGAAAAAGTGAAGGATCATGGGAACTCTGCACACAATCTACAACCAGGCTCGGGGGAGGAGGAGGTCAAACCCTAAATCTGCTTTCAGTGTTTGTGTGTGTGTGTGTGTGTGAGAGAAAGAGAGAGTATGAGAATGGATGGATTCAGATATCACCTGTGACAAATCACTGGAGACTTCATGGCCTTTATTCACCTCTGGATCTCTAAGAACCACTGACCTCTATCTTCCACCTATTGCTCCTTCTCATTCTACCACACTGTGTTCCTGTCACTTATGAACTGAAAGTAGAATGATGTGATAATGATGATCATGAAGAAGCTTCTTTACACCTCTCATCGCCTTTCCTTCGTTTTTCATACTATATGGGTCACTCTTTCATTCTATTCCTCTCAACATGTTGTTTAGCCATAAATATCGAACTATACCCGTGTATGATGGGTGCAAACTGAAAGGTGATTCACTGGAGTACACACACACACACACACACACACACACACACACACACAAGTGCAAAGTGAAGAATTTACTCAGTCGTGATCCTGCCTAATCCCAGCCTCCATACTGTCATCTCTCTGTAGTCCAGGCCAGCGCAATCGATTACAGAGTAATCCATTCGGATCTATCCACAGGATTATGTGCTTTATCTATTTCAAATGTTTGGTTTTTCTCCCCCTTCTATTTGAGTTTCTGCTGCTAAGGAGCTATGCAGGAACAAAAATTAAGACCTTCAAGTAGAGATCTTACTCATGGAGTGACTTTGCCAAAATCTCTCTCCTTCTCTCTCTGTTCGTCTGTTTCCGGGAAAGACTTGAGAAGCTCATTCAGATGGAAAGGACCACAATAAATAAACGGACTTTGCTGAAACAAGCTGAATCAGTGATCGAACTGTTCCTTCTCTATAGCTTTTGTACAATACTAATGAGAAAAAAAAAATCAAAAATCAAACCCTGACATTAAAAATGGAATTTTAATTTTGTAAGTCAGCGGAGCCCCTGAGGCTGACTCAAGGTGTGTTTTTGAGTCAAGGTAATCATGGCTTTAAGGCATCACATCACTGGTTTGTCCAAGTCATTTTGTAAATAACAATAATAATCATAACAATAACGATACGGAAGACAATAGTGTTCATTACGTTCGCTAAACCTCTGTGCCATAAAATAGGCAGACCTAAGTGATGCAAGCTTGACATGGAACCCAAGCAATATATACATGTGTCTGAAATACCCCTTACTGCTTTATGTTGCTGTCAGGAAGAAGTCTGTGCATGTTTTGTTTTGTTTTGTTTTTAACAATGTGACGCACGCCCGGTGGAGCGAGTGGAGTAAGGCATGCAGCTAAAATACATCATGACCGTCATGCACATAGTTGAACTTAAAATACTTTTGTAATTCCTCTTTACAAATTCCAAAGTCAAGTCACGTCTCAGTCTTCAGTTCATTTAGCAATTAAAGTATATAATAATAAATAAATAACCCTGTTTGAAATAGGTATAGGTAGGCTAACATAAATCATCACACCAATACAGAGTCTTAATGCTTGTCAATGCACTGAATCCTAAAAGTTGGAGCCATGCTTGTGGCTTGAATGGTACAAAATGTATACAACTAATGTATAATGTACGAGGGATATTAAAATTTTTCAGCACTTTTATATTTTCGTTGGAGATGGTGAGGATGGGAGGAGTAGTAATTGGTCATGTCTGAGAGACTGAGAGAGAGCTTATAGTCTGGATTTTAAAATCTACAGCGCCATCTGATTTCCACCTCAAAGAAGCTCTAAGGGGAAGAAGATATTCATGTGATGATGTGAAAGCAGCGGTGCATCAGTGGCTACACGCTCGACCAAAAACATTGGAAGGTGACTATGTAGAAAAGTATTATAATTTGTTTTTGAAAATCTTAATAAATAGAGTTTTAAAAGTGTGGAAACTTTTTGAAGAACCCTCGTATTAAAAAAATGCCTAATTTAAAATAAATACATACTATTTCAATGTAGTATCCCCAAAGTCAAAAACATGACTCAAGGGTCGTCAGCACATAAGATCAACAAATTAAAACCAGTCATATTTGTCAGATTATTATTAGACAATAACAAAATTATGTCAGTATACTTGGATACTATTAAATAAATTACTAACAATATGACGATGTCAATTTAGACTATACTGAAATCCTACGTGTCTGGCAGTAAGATAATGTGTTTTCTTATAGCTTTTTGGCTGTTTATGTTTTTACTCCCAGATCCAGGCTGCTACATATGGACTCCAGAAAACTGCAGAGCTGATTAGACTATAAATATGATTATTACAGAACACCAGATAATATTTGGCTAAATCCATTGATGAGAATTGTATGATTTGAATTGAGACCCAGTAAACTTAAACAGTTTGAGCCAGACTAATTGTAAACTTAGCTTCTAAAAGCTAGCTATTCTGTTTGCTAATGTTACCTAAATAACATTTCAGCTATATATATATATATATATATATATATATATATATATATATATATATATATATATATATATATATATATATATATAGGCAAAACATTATGACCACCTTTCTAGTATTGTGTTGGTCCCCCTTTTTCTGCCAAAACAGCCCTGCAACTGTGATGCATATAGACAGAGAGACACATTTCTATATAAACCAGCATGAACTTCTACAGCAATTTGAGCTACAGTAGCTCGTCTGTTGTATCGGACCACACGGGCCAGCCTTCACTCCCCACATGCATCAATGAGCCTTGGCCGCCCATTACCCTGTTGCTGGTTTACCACTCCTCCTTCCTTGGACCACTTGTGATAGATACTGACCACTGCAGGCCAGGAAAACCCCACAAGAGTTGCAGTTTTGGAGATGCTCTGACCCAGTCGTATAGCCATCACAATTTGGCCCTTGTTAAACTAGCTCATATCTTTACTCTTGTTCATTTTTCCTGCTTCTAACACATCAACTTTTAGGATAAAATGTTCACTTGCTGCCTAATATAGCCCACCCACTAACAGGTGCCGTGATGAAGAGATAATCAGTGTTATTCACTTTACCCATCAGTGGTCATAAGTGTACACATATATACATATTTCTATTACATATAATTTTAATGTAGTACCCCTAAATTAAAAAAACATGACTTAATAAGTGTGTTGTCAACATTTAAGATCAACAAATTAAAACCAATTGGTCATGTTTGACAAATTATTATTAAAAAATAAAATTAATTCAACATATTGGGCTACTTTTAGGTAATTCACTTAGAGTATGACAATGTCAATCGAGACTTTAATACTGAAATCCAGTAAACAAACAATTTGAACCAGACTAATCGTAAACGTAGCTTCTAAAAGCTAGCTAGCCTGTTTGCTCTTTGTTAATGTTACCTAAATAACAATTCAGTAATTAAGATACATTTTTAACATATATTATATGTTAATATTATATATTATAAACACAAAACATATATTGGTGTAAACAGAGACCTCAATTCACACTCGTGTCCAAAATCACCCAGTAAGCTACATTGTGCATACTTCATTGTGCTAATGAACGGTGTTACATGTTTCAGACTGCATATGTTATACTGTCAGATCATCAAACACACACTATACTATATAGTACAATAGTATATGTTACGCAAACTGTAATTTCAGTTTAATTTAAGCACTACTGTTACTATGAATAAGGGTTTGCTAAATACCACAGCTTACAGTAAATTTAATTGGGGTTTCAAAGGTTCAACTGAGCTAACAGCTAACAAATGAGCAAGCTATCAGTGAGCTAACAGCTAGCCAAACTGCTTAATCTAATTTCAGATTAATACAGTCACAGATCCTGGTATTTTAAATAATGGTGAATTAGTTAATATTAGGTTAATATTTCTGCTCTGTTTTTACCATTTACTGCTTAAATTATCGAAATGTTTTAAGAAAGACCTAAACAATGAATGTTAAGTTTGCAACACTGATATGTAATGATAAAAAAGTGCTATTAACTGTGGTATTTTAATGTATTCTGGTTTCATTCTCAGTCTATCCTGCCATGTAGGTTGCTCTTTAATTAGCATGACACCACGCATACCACAGCTACCATAAAATATGCGCGGCCTTGTACATTTACAAACACGTTCGCGAACACACCCACACACTCACCCACCTACACATAAATACACACATTCATGTGTAAATCAATTCTGTTCATGCTTTCATCTGGAATCAAACCCAAGAAGCTCACTAGTAATATTTCTTTCAGCAATCAGTCAACAGTGCATTTGATTCACTGTGAGGATTAATACTTCCTATTTTATGGCCAGAGCCCTTTTTTTATTATTTTGAGCCATTTTGGTCCTTTAAAGCTGATCAGCTGAATTCGGGGATATAAAAAGAAGATAAAGAATGAGAGAGATAATCATCATGGTTTGAATATGTTTTTAGATCTGTTTAACGGTACCTCAGCTAATCGTTTGTTAATGTAAAAGAACGTCTTATTTTTATCTCAATGAAAATGACATTCTGGAGTGGATTTTTAGAGATTTTTGTTTGTTTATTTACATATTCCACCATGTAATACTGTACCAATAAACACATACCAAAATCAGCACTGTTTTCTTCTTAATAAATGTAACTTGTGTTTAATACATATAGTTACCTGCACTGATCAGCCATAACATTAAAACCACTTCCTTGTTTCTACACTTACTGTCCATTTTATCAGCTCCACTTACCATATAGAAGTACTTTGTAGTTCTACAATTACTGACTGTAGTCCATCTGTTTCTCTGCATGCTTTGTTAGCCCCCTTTCATGCTGTTATTTAGGTGGTGAATCATTCTCTGCAGTGACACTGACATGGTGGTGGTGTGTTAGTGTGTGTTGTGCTGGTATGAGTGGATCAAATACAGCAGCGCTGCTGGAGTTTTTAAACACCTCACTGTCACTGCTGGACTGAGAAAAGTCCACCAACCAAAAACATCCAGCCAACAGCGCCCTGTGGGCAGCGTCCTGTGACCACTGATGAAGGTTTAGAAGATGACCAACTCAAACAGCAGCAATAGATGAGCGATCGTCTCTGACTTTACATCTACAAGGTGAACCAACTGGGTAGGAGTGTCTAATAGAGTGGACAGTGAGTGGACACAGTATTTAAAAACTCCAGCAGCGCTGCTGTGTTTGATCCACTCATACCAGCACCATGTCATTGTCACTGCATTGCTCAGAATGATCCACCACCTAAATAATACCTGCTCTGTGGGGGTTCTGACCATTAAAGAACAGCATGAAAGGGGGCTAACAAATCATGCAGAGAAATAGATGGACTACAGTCAGTAATTGTAGAACTACAAAGTGCTTCTATATGGTAAGTGGAGCTGATAAAATGGACAGTGAGTAGAAACAAGGAGGTGGTTTTAATGTATGGCTGATCAGTGTATATTTTAGTTTACAAAACCTTATGAGACATTACTGGTATGTCAGTCTGTGACTGAATGATTGGAACATATCCTTTTTTGTATCTAAACTTTGTCATTATTTGGACTTATCATTATCAGGACTATGGTACAACACAGAGCATGAGTGAAAACAGTACAGTTTGTTAATCAATGTATTGATCACCATTTAAACATTTTTGTCACATACAGAAATTATTCATTCACCTGTTAGCAGTGGGCGTGGCTGAAACACCTAAACTCAGTAATTAAAGAGGAGTTTTCATAATGAGTACATGTTCCCTACAGATGTATGTATATTGACCACTACTTCATGATAATGATCACACTCAAGCCTTTGTTATACATCAGGGCCAAACAAAATAGTAAAGACAAATGATTACCATTCTACAACTCAAATGAAGCTAATTTAAATGCAAGACCCTCACCAAACCAAACAATCAGGTTTAGTCAGAATTAACTGCACTAATAATAGTCTCATTTATCTCATTTATCCCTCCTGCTCACTCAAGGAGAAAAAACAATTTTGGATAAAGACAGCCTATAGTAATGTGTGTCCTTGTTTTTGTGCAGCTGCAAAACTCTTTACATTTGTAATTAATGAGCCGTGGCATTCTGGTGAAGTTCAGTGTGATGTAACAAAACAAAAGAAATCTGGAACTGAATTCAACAGTTTAGTTAAATAAAAATGGTAATAAACATCTCTTTTTAGATTTTTTTTGCTAACCATTTTATCTTGATAAAGGTTGTGGTGGATTGGCCACCATTTAGAACCACTGGTTGCGAGGTAAGAATACACCCTGGATAAGATTACATTATATTTCACAGCATCACTCACTAACAAAAACAAACTCAGGGTATATAGATACCACACTGAAGACATGTTTTTATAACAGCAAAAGGTGAGGTTTAGCCCAGGGGTTTTAACCTTTTTCTTACAATTCACAATTTTAAGGGCTCAAAATTGTTGTAGCCCTGCCTCATTTCCACTGTCCTGTTGTTCCATTGCGTTGTTAAAATAAGTGCATATTCATTAACATATTAGCCTATTGAGAGCAAAAAAATTAGCCCACACTAAATACACTGTGCTTACAGTGTTTCATTCTGTAGTTTTACTGTTTTAATAACAGTTTTGTAAAAATTTTCTCTGACCCACATCTTGAGGTCACATGAGAGGTGACCTGACCCCAAGGTTGAGGATCCCTGGTTTCCTCTTGAAAAAAATCACTATATTAACATTATAAGTATATTTCATGCAGTCCTATACTGTAGATTGCTTATCATTGATATTTAACCATGTTAAAAGCAAGGAATTTTGTTTCCTCCATTTTTGTCTGCAATAAAGATCAATAAACCTACATTTCCCCCTGTTTATTAACAAAAGAGGAGCTTTTGCACTTGCAGCTGAGCAGGGCAGCTCAAATGGGACTGAATTTTAACAAATATAGATGTGTGGAAAAGTATTTGCTTTGTCCTCCTTATTGTTGACTTCTCGTTCAGTTTAACAGCTTTCTTTGCTAAGAGGTGCATTAAATCACTTATTTAAAATAGACATTTAACCTCCTGAGACCCGAGCTTTGATTTTTTCAATGCATTTTTTCTATTCCTTTTGTTTTTAACCTTATTAATTGGGCGGCACGGTGGCACAGTGGGTAGCACTATCACACACTGTCACAGCAAGAAGGTTCTGGGTTCGATCCCCAGATGGGGCAGTCCGGGTCCTTTCTCTGTGGAGTTTGCATGTTGTCGTGTGGGTGTCCCTCGGGTGCTCTGGTTTCCTCCCACAGTCCAAAGACATGCAAGTGAGGTGAATTGGAGACACTGAATTGTCCATGACTGTGTTTGATATAACCTGAATCTTGTGTAATGAGTAATTACCGTTTCTGTCATGAATGTAAGCAAAGTGTAAAACATAATGTTAAAATCTTAATAAAGAAACATACAAACTTTATTAGTTTTCTAGTACTTTTGCTACCACTAGATGGCAGACAAAAGTGTCCACTAATGGGGACAATCGGTCTAAGTTTAGCAGGTCAAGGAATAAGGCATAACAAAGCCAAAATGTAATGTCCTCATATGTGACCGCAGGGTCTCAAGAGATTAAAATATACAGTCAGAATCTCAGCTAACTGGCAGCGGTTTGGTTAGGATTATTGGTATGGTTTATTTTTCTTATTTCAGCACAACTGTGTCCCTGTGCACAAAGAGAGGTCCATAAAGTTTGGTGTTAAGGATCTCTAGTGATCCCTACAGAGCTCTAACCTAAATCAATTGGGATTATTTGGAACTATTATTAGAGACCTTTTATAAATATTGTTTTCATCCATTACATGCTTTTTTTTTCACAGTTATCATAAATTGTGAACAGGTATATGTTTATTGTGGTGTATGTAATGTGTTTTCCAACTTTTATATTTTCTATTCCCAAAATGTCAGTACTCAATACCAAGTTATATGGAAGTAATCTGCCAAAAACAGACTACTTTCATTAGAAAAAAATACCCCAAATAATTGAAAATCATCATGGCTAAAAGCATTTGAGAATGAAGATCCCAGCATGGACAGCACTGCTGTACTCACAAATAATAAAAACATGGTTACATAATGGCACAACACGTTTAATTTTAGTTTGGGATTTACTTAAACTGAGACTAATAACACCCTGCTTTGTACTTTGCAACCTTCGAGCCACAAGTCTCGCTCATCTTGAACCTTCACCCAGAAGCCGAGGAAGACAGGCAGGTAAATGAGACCAAGATCACAACCCTAAACAGGATTACCCCTTAATGTTAAATGCTCATTGTTTATACAGGCTTATTGTGTATGAGTGTGTGAACAGTGGATGTATTCCTGTAAAATGACTCATCAAGAATGTCGTACTTGAAGATTCAGGTTTGAAAAGTTTGCAAACTATTGATCTAGTGTCATGGCAGCATGGGTCAAAGCTGGACAAACATCATCAATAAAGCAGAACGGTTTAACAAGTCAAATTTAAGGAATATACAGATACACCATCAGCCATAACATTAAAACCACCTCCTTGTTTCTACACTCACTGTCCATTTTATCAGCTCCACTTATCATATAGAAGCACTTTGTAGTTCTACAAAGACTGACTGTAGTCCATCTGTTTCTCTACATACTTTTTTAACCTGCGTTCACCCTGTTATTTTATGGTCATGACTCCCACAGAACCACCACAGAGCAGGTATTATTTAGGTGGTGGGTCATTCTCAGCACTGCAGTGACAATGACATGGTGGTGGTGTGTTAGTGTGTTTTGCTGGTATGAGTGGATCAGACACAGCAGCGCTGCTGGAGTTTTTAAATACCGTGTCCACTCACTGTCCACTCTATTAGACACTCCTACCTAGTTGGTCCACCTTGTAGATGTAAAGTCAGAGACGATCGCTCATGTATTGCTGCTGTTTGAGTTGGTCATCTTCTAGACCTTCATCAGTGGTCATAGGACGCTGCCTACAGGGCGCTGTTGGCTGGATATTTTAGTTGGTGGACTATTCTTAGTCCAGCAGTGACAGTGAGGTGCTTCAAAACTCCACCAGTGCTGCTGTGTCTTATCCACTCATACCAGCACAACACACACTAACACACCACCACCATGGGAGAGTCCTGACCATTAAAGAACAGCATGAAAGGGGGCTAACAAAGCATTCAGAGAAACAGATGGCTTACAGTCAGTAATTGTAGAGATACAAAGTGCTTCTATGTGGTAGGTGGAGCTGATAAAATGGACAATGTGTGTAGAAACAAGGAGGTGGTTTTAATGTTATGGCTAATCGGTGTCATTTATAGCAGAGATAGCATTGACAGCGTGCAAGGAAGCATAATTTGGTAATAGGAGCACATAGCCTGAGCAATAAAAAAGTTTACCTGTGGTGTCTTGCCTTAAGAGTTCCCATTGACAATGTAAATGATGTTTAGATGCCAAGGTAGACTACAAGCTAAACTATGCATGCACCTGTAGCTGCACCACGGGCCTTCGTCGTGCCTGCTAAACCGCATTCCTTAAATAAAAGAAAGTAGTCAGAAGGATGAGGATCAATCTCTCGTCATCCTTGGGTGGGACTTGCCAGACGAGACTAAGTGCTTGTTGATGATGTACTCGCGCATGGCTCAAACTCCTTCATTCCGATAGCAAAACATTCTCTCTCTGTCACGACTATAGTTGGATCACAACGTTTTGCTGGATTATTCGTGCTGGATTGTTTTATGTTGTTTTTTCTCATTGGATTATAGAAGTAATGACGCATAGGTGACTGTAAGGGGTGCATTTTTTTCTTTCTTTTTTTTAAGTTTGGGAAACGGCACAACAAAAGATGGAACAGGTAAGATTTTGTGTTAATAGATACCTACCTAGGGCTTTTACAATACATTCCTTTACCATTACATTAACTTTGTATGTAACAAAATAAGACAAGTTAGGAAGGCTGTCTGTCAAAACTTCAGGTTAGAATGTTTGTGCAGTATTTCACGAGACCCCAAATTATCATATTATTTGCAGTAATTGCAATTATGAGGAGCATCAAAACATTACTCAGTTACTCATTCACTGTCTTAACCGGTCGCAGGAAGTGGGGCGGTACTGGAGCCTATCCCAGGTTTTCAATGGGCGCAAGGCACACAGTAACACCCTAGACGGGGCGCCAGTCCATCGCAGGGCAGACACACACATACACACACCCATTCACCCATAGAGCAATTCAGTGTCTCCAATTAACTTGACTGCATGTTGCATGGGACTGTGGGAGGAAACCAGAGCTCCCGGAGCAAACCTATGCTGACACAGGTAGAACATGCAAACTCCACACAGAAAGGACCCGGACCGCCCCGTCTGGGGATCGAACCCAGGATCTTCTTGCTGTGAGGCGACAGTGCTACCCACTGAGCCACCGTGCCGATCAAAGCATTATAAATATAAAATCTACTATACTATGTCTATGACCACTGGTAAACTTGCTGAATGAATGGTTTTGATACCCTCAAAGTGGTGATCAGTTTGTGTTCATGCCTCTAGTGTATAAGTTCTGCAGCTTTAGTCCAGCTGGATAACTTTCATGCCTAGGACTTAAGCTGTATGTGGACACACCTTCTAGTTACTGAGTGGTGCCTAAATGCATATGAGAAGGTCCTTTCCCATTTCCGCATGACTCTGTGCTGTGTACAAATCCAGGTCCAAAAATACAGGTCAACAGGTTTGGAGTAAAGGAACTCCAGTGGCTTACACAGAGCCCTGACCTTTACTCCAATGAACAGCACAGATACATTTGGAGTGACACTTTCAAGCTTGGTGTGTTGTCCAATATTAGTGTCTAAACTCGCTTTGGATTGAATGGGCACAAATTCCCACTAGCCTTCCCAGAGAAGCAAAGGCTGTTTAAGCCACAAATTATGAGTCTGGTTTCTCTCAAGGTTTCTTCCTGTAATTTTAAGGGAGTTTTTCCTTGCCACTGTTGCCCTCTGCTTGCTCAATAAGGGTTTTTAGTCTGTTGGCCCTGGATTTTGTAAAGTTGCTTTGAGACAATATCCATTGTAAAAAACGCTATATAAATAAATTTGACTTGATAACTTTATATTACTGTCCATAATTTTAAATTGGGATTTCTAACAAGAGATGTCATGGTCATGTGACCACATGTTTTACCCGTATAGTGTACCTTTTTAAAGCCTGTGTATAAGCTGAAGTAGTTGTTATTTCATTAAACTAAAGTGGTGCTCAATGCTACATTCATAACACTGTAATAAACTGTTATTATGTAAAATCTATATACAGTTTATTGTATACAGTACAATATACAGTACTTACAGTACTTATATACAGTATATATAAGTATGTGGACAAACATGAGGTTAGGCCTAAATATTGAGTTGGCAATCAGTATGTATTTTATACAGGATGTTTCGATTATGAATGTTCTTAAAGCCTGAATGAAGGTACGAGAGTTTTTCAAAAATTTTTCGCACTTTTTAAAACTCTATTTATTAAGAATTTCAAAAACAAATTACATCACTTTTCAACAGTCACCTTCCAATGCATTTTTTTCCAGTGTCGTACCAACTTTTTAATGCCATCATCAAAACATTTTTTTGGTTGAGCATGTAGCCACTGATGCACTGCTGCTTTCACACCATCATCACATTAAAATCTTCTTCCCCCTAAAGCTTCTTTAAATGGTCCAAAAAGGTGGAAATCAGATGGCGCTAAATCCGGACTAGAAGCTCTCTCTCAATCTCTCAGACACAACCAAATACTTCTCCTCCCACCCTCATTGTTTCCAACCAAAACATAAAAGTGCGGAAACCTTTTGAAGATCCTCATATATTAATGCTATTTTAGAGTAACTTAGAGTCGATGCAGTTTGTTTAGATAAGATACAATGGTCAGAAAAATAGTCTGGATGAAATCTGGATAAATTAGTGACACCATGTGTAGTGTAGGTAGTCTCTGAATGTGACATTGTTTTCAGTGTTAACCAAATAGGCTCCAGATCCATTGCAGCCTATATCAGGATGAAGTAGTTACTATGACAGAATTATTATTATTATTATTATTATTATTATTATTATTATTATTATTATTATTATTATTATTATTATGCACATATTTTTTATTCCACAGAGTAAAGTGGTGAACATTAAGAGCCTGAGAGAAAAGTTTCAGAATGAACCTTTGGTGTTCCGGACTAAACCTGCCATTCCAGTAAAACCTCAGATAATCCCTTCTCCTACCACAAAAGTCAACAACCCATTAATTGCTTCTATCAATTCAGCTATAAGGAGCCCGACACATTTAGCCCCCCGCGTGGTCTTCAGAGATGACAAAAATAACCAGCCTGAAACTCCACTAAAAAAGATGCAGCCTCAGTTTCTAGATAACAACCAGAAGAAGGAAGGTGACCTCATCAAAGAAGCCCTGAAAGGCAAAAAATCAGTGGTTCAACCCAAGAGTCCTATAACTCCAGTCTTAGGGGAGACCTCCAGACCTGAACCTAACAAAACTTTTAAATCAATGGTTAAAGACTCAACCCCAATCAAGAGGACCATATTCAACTTTTCCAAGCCAGATGAAAATGAAGAAGAACAGACAGAGAGCTCAGAATGGGATGTACCAGCTACTCCTCGGTTTAATAACTATGATCCTAGCACATCCACACCTTCCGCCAATCTGCCAGTTAATCTGCCTGGTGCTCCCAAAGCTCTTGTTCCAGCTCTTCAAGTGGAGCGTACTATCCCATTTTCAGACCACACAGTTAATCAGCCTGTGTCTTCCAAAGTTCATGTTCCTCCAGTTCAAATGGAACCTAGGATGCAATTTAAAGCTCCCACAGTGAATCAGCCTGTGGCCCCCAGACCTATTCCAGCTGTTCAAGTCACTTCTATCTCTCCTCGTACAGGTCCCGTCTCAAAAATCCAAACAGTTCCAGAATCTGGCATAACTTCACAACTTGGTCAAGTTTCAAAGCCTGACGTTACTATCTTACCTACATCTAACTTCACAGTTCCCAGGTCAAACTATTATTTAGATAGGCTTCAAGAGAAACAAATGCCCCCGTCAGAAATGCTTGATTATTTTGAAGATTACCTTCCCCCGCCAATTATTCCTGAAGACTTTACAGATTCAATCAGTCCTGGTTTAAATACCACTCCAAATGTTACCCCTGATCCGTCCATTTCTGTACCTTATCCATCAGTTACACCAGCTTTTAGAAGTCCGGCTCTCTCTTATACTGATTCCCCTACCCTCCCAACATATACTTACAATCGACCAGAACCTTCAGTTACTCCAAATTCCTCATTACGCCCTGATGTAAACACTTTTTTTACATACAGTCCCTTACCCACACCTTCAGCTACAGATGTAGCCCCAGAAAACAAGTTCACGGAATATCCCAAGGCAATTGAGCAAACAGAAAAGATCAAGGCACCTCCATCGCCGGCCCTATCGGCGTTAGCAAGAGCAGAGGAGATGACTCCTGTAAAACCGCGTGATAATCGACTGCTGACTCTATTGGCAAAAGCTAAGAGAAAGGCAGAGGGCACACCTGAAAGTATGACCTTACTGGACAAAGACCTACCAGTCAGAGATGCATTTGAGTTTCTACCACCTGAGACAGCTGATGCAGAACCATACCTACCCTTGGAAGACCCAAAACTCCCAGAATCTTTTGTGGATCCTCCTGCTATACCGCCTTTTGATTATGAAGGAGAAGGACATTATAAAACCCCAACCACATTGTTCAGTGGGCAAAACCATGGTAAGTACATGAATCAAATGTTTTAAGTTAGTTTACACTGATGAGCCATAACATTAAAACCACCTCCTTGTTTCTACACTCACTGTCCATGTTATCAGCTCCACTTACCATATAGAAGCACTTTGTAGTTCTACAATTACTGACTGTAGTCCATCTGTTTCTCTGCATGCTTTGTTAGCCCTCTTTCATGCTGTTCTTTATTGGTCAGGACCCCCACAGAGTAGGTATTATTTAGGTGGTGGATCATTCTCAGCACTGCAGTGACACTGACATGGTGGTGGTGTGTTAGTGTGTGTTGTGCTGGTATGAGTGGATCAGACACAGCAGCTCTGATGGAGTTTTTAAATATCGTGTCCACTCACTGTCCACTCTATTAGACACTCCTACCTAGTTGGTCCACCTTGTAGATGTGAAGTCAGAGACGATCGCTCATCTATTGCTGCTGTTTGAGTTGGTCATCTTCTAGACCTTCATCAGTGGTCACAGGACGCTGCCCACGGGGCGCTGTTGGCTGGATATATTGTTGGTTGGTGGACTATTCTTAATTCAGCAGCGCTGCTGTGTCTTATCCACTCATACCAGCACAACACACACTAACACACCACCACCATGTCAGTGTCACTGCAGTGCTGAGAATGATCCACCACCTAAATAATACCTACTCTGTAGTGGTCCTGGGAGAGTCCTGACCATTAAAGAACAGCATGAAAGGGGGGGGGGGGGTCTACCAAAGCATGCAGAGAAACAGATGGACTACAGTCAGTAATTAAAAGTGCTTTTACATGTTAAGTGGGGCTGATAAAATGGACAGTGAATGTAGAAACAAGGAGGTGGTTTTAATGTTATGGTTGATTGGTGTATTTTTAGCATAGCATTTTAGCATATGATGCTGTATGTAATGTTGCTGCCATTACACAGTAAGGCTTGTTAGACCAACAGGTTTATGCTGGTAGTTAAACGTTTACATACACTGCACAAGTCTATCTGTCTATTAAAACTAGTGTCTAATAAACTAGTAGTAATGCTTGAACTCTGTTACTGTTGTATTCAACTGCAATTGTGTTAATATAGCAATGTGCAGGGCTGTAGAACCAACAGTAATGTTTCCAGTAACCCATAAATATTAGCAGCAGTCTTGAACAAATTTTGAGTCACTGTTAAAACCCTACATCTCTTGAGGTGGGGCGGTGTGGTATGTAAAGCATCCAACAAATGTCATTGTGATTGCCTAGTGCCACTGAAAACCAGAATGAGTGAGTGGTAGAGAAATATTTTTAGTCCTCCACAAGAGCTGCTTTAATCTAAAATGTATTAATAAATAATACATTAAGTTTAAGAATAAGAGATCTAGTATGAGGGCTGAAGTGGTTTCCAGCAGTTTGTGTCTGATAAGAAATCCTCATTTAATTTTGTTTCTTGATTTACAAACCACATTTCCAAAGAGGTTTGAACATTTGTGATTTGTTTGTTTCTTGTCATGTTTCAATGAACTACTTAATTAACATTTTGAATGTAATGCCTGTAACATACAGTACTAAAGTACACCGATCAGCCATAGCATTAAAATCTCCTTGTTTCTACACACATTGTCCATTTTATGGGCTCCACTTACCATATAGAAGCACTTTTTGTTCTACAATTACTGACTGTAGTCCATCTGTTTCTCTGCATGCTTTGTTATCCCCCTTTTATGCTGTTCTTCAATGGTCAGGACTCTCCCTGTTTTTAAACACCTCACTGTCCCTGCTGGACTGAGAATAGTCCACCAACCAAAAATATCCAACCAACAGTGCCCCATAGCCAGCGTCCTGTTACCACTGATGAAGGTCTAGAAGATTACCAACTCAAACAGCAGCAATAGATGAGCGATCGTCTCTGACTTTACTTCTACAAGGTAGACCAACTAGGTAGGAGTGTCTAATAGAGTGGACAGTGAGTGGACACAATATTTAAAATCTCCAGCAGCACTGCTTTTTCGGATCCACTCATATTAGCACAACACACACTAACACACCACCACCATGTCAGTGTCACTGCAGTGCTGAGAATGATCCACCACCCAAATAATACCTGCTTTGTGGTGGTCCTGTGGGGGTCCTGACCATTGAAGAACAGGGTGAAAGCAGGCTAAAAAGCTATGTAGAGAAACAGATGGACTACAGTCAGTAATTGTAGAACTACAAAGTGCTTCTATATGGTAAGTGGAGCTGATAAAATGGACAGTGAGTGTAGAAACAAGGAGGTGGTTTTAATGTTATTGCTGATCAGTGATCAAATGTATTAGTGTATGTTGTTCTGCAATGGATTGGTAACCTGCCCTGCCTTTTTCTTTGTTTTCGGGTGCCACTGGACCCAAAGTGACCTTGATTAGGGTAACGGCATTACTGACGATGAATAACTGAATTGTTTCTTTAATGAATAGAGCCATCCAGGCCTTTCGTCATGCTGCTCATGTTAAATAAAGTTTCAGTATTTATGTGCTCACCCAAACCTCACCCCCTAAAAACTTATGCCTTATCTATCCACAAAAACATCAATTTTTTTTCAATATTTTTCTTATTTTAGACACATAAACAATTGTATACTTTAGCAATCATTTCATGGTCATGAGTATTACATCTGTTTGTGTGTTATTAATTTAATTTAATTAATGTTAACAATAATCAGATCACATGTCATGAGTATTACAGCAGGATTCAAAGGATTTACAAGCTGTTTGTTTGAACTATTACTGACTAATTGGTTGGGTTACTTAAGCAAATCAGACATGATTTGAATGGTTTTGCAGGTAAACATGTAAGCTTAGTGATCAGCAATTTAGAAAATCACTAGCCAGTCTTTTTATTAGAGTAGTTATTCTGAAACACTTATAATGAAGAATGATGTGAAACTAAAAGACATTACAAGAATATTAAATTTGGCTTGTATTAGAACTCTACTGGTTGACCTGACTATCCCACATGTTAACCCTTTTTCTTCTTCTCTCTTTAGCGAACACTTTACCAGTTCCGAAAACTGTACCTATTCAGAGACCGTTAACTCCCCCGCCACCTCCTCCCAAAGTGCCCCGTGCAGCTGTACCTGACACTGATCTCACTACAGGAAAATCACCGCTAAAACCCACAGCTATGCTGACCCCCATTCTACCAACTCCGCCTTTGGAGAACAATGGTACATGCACCTCAACTTGTATTTCCTTTTCTTGATTACTTTAAGCCACCACTACATTAGAAATGTACCATTTGGAGCTAGTGGTCAAGCTAAACATTATAATATGTGGAAATGACTTTATATTTTGGCTATGGCTAGCTTTTTTACATTGCCAAACTGTCTGAATCGGTTGTTCGCAAGGTAAGCTGCCTCAATACCAGCAAACAATAAAAAGCACAAATGTAAAATACGTGAACACCATATAATCCAGCCTCCCAGCTGATGAACAATGCTGCTACATTTGTAAGGAATAATTGATATTTAAGTAGGAGTTATAATGTATAAAATATCAGCCAGTACACTGCTTGCAAGCTCTAAATTTTGGATTTACCTTAAATAAAGGGCTTACAAAGTCAACTTGGCAACCTTCCACTGTGGATTGAGAATGTGCACTGTAAAAAGGAACTTTAATCTTTGTTTCTTCAGCTTCATGCTAAAGGTTGGGATTGATTTTCTAAACTCAGTTCTTTAGCAATGTTAAAAATAAGTGTGTAAGGGTTGCTGATGAAAAAAAGAACATGTTCGAGCACAAACATGCATGAGATCACAAAAAAAGAACAGTTCAACAATGCCTTTTTGTGCTTGACTTATCAGAAATTCAAACCCTCTACATGAGCAGGAATGATTATTCAATTCGAGTATCTATGAAAGTGAAACTTGGCATGTGAACATCATAAGAGGCTTAACTGGAATTTCACATTCAGATGTATGAATTCACTATTGGCAATGTACACTGCACACACATTTACATACACTTACACGAAGCACTTAGTTTAACAAAGCTGGTCTAGTTACTCACCATATAATGACCAGTGATGGTAACAATCAGTTTATAATGTATATACTTCTTATATGCTTTGGTGTGAGTCAAAAAACTCAAGTATTAACTAAACCAACTTTCATTTTTATTCATTTTTTTCATTCATACTGAAACATAAAATGAACACAATAAATTAATCATCAGTGAACCAAAGTAAAGTCCAAAGTATCAAAAATTATTGCAACACGCATGTATTTAATGATACACAATTTAACCACAGTTCCTTTCTTACTGTGAAACAGAAACCCTTCACCTTGCATAGATTTATGATTAGTAATCTAATATACCTGGTCAAATATGTCTTGCACAGCAATCTGGGGTTTAAAGCTCAAATTTGGTCAATGTCTGTAAAGAGTTAAGCATATTTTAGGAGTCTGTGTGGGTTTCCACTTACTAATTTGGTCCCCCCACCTCCCATCTCCCAAAAATACCAGAAGGTTGATTGGCTTTGCCCCTTAGTGTAAGTGGCATATCACATGTGTGAGTATGTGTTTGTAAAGGATTGGCATTCTGCCTGTGAACATAAATACATTTCACTCAAACTGTACAATGTTACCCTTTGATTGCTAATGAAAAAACAAACACCTTAATCAATACCTTCATAAAAAATAATAACGAGAGCAGGCACTGTCAAACAATAAAGTAAAAATGAAGTTAGCCTGATTGCAGGGCTTATTAAAACACATTATGGAGTGTTGTGGAATTTTAGGGAAAATTGGGATAGTTGAAAAATATAACTGTAGGACTTTGGGGTTGATATTCACTATTTTTGAGAATAATTTAGTAATAGAGGCATAATTATATGTAAAAGGGGTTAGAATAAATACAGTACATTGACATTTTCAGCATTTAGCAGACGCCTTTATACAAAGCGACTTACAGTACTATTGCAGTATACAATCTGAGCAATTTAGGGTTAAGGGCCTTGCTCAAGGGCCCAGCAGCAGCAACCTGGCAGTGGTGGGACTTGAACCAGTGACCTACGGATTACTAATCCAGTACCCTAACCACTAGGCTACTGCTTGCCCTAGTAATGGTGTATATATATATATATATATATATATATATATACTGTATATATATATACACCACCTTCTTGTTTCTACACTCACTGTCCATTTTATCAGCTCCACTTACCATATAGAAGCACTTTGTAGTTCTACAATTACTGACTGTATTCCATCTGTTTCTCTACATACCTTTTTAGCCTGCTTTCACTGTTTTCTTTAATGGCAGGACCGCCACAGAGCAGGTATTATTTAGGTGGTGGATGATTCTCAGCAATGACATGGTGGTGGTGTGTTGTGCTGGTATGAGTGCATCAGACACAGCAGCACTGCTGGAGTTTTTAAATACCGTGTCCACTCACTATCCACTCTATTAGACACTCCTACCTAGTTGATCCACCTTGTAGATGTGAAGTCAGAGACGATCTCTCATCTATTGCTGCTGTTTGAGTTGGCCATCTTCTAGACCTTCATCAGTGGTCACAGGACACTGCCTATGGGTTGCTGTTGGCTGGATATATTTTTGATCGGTGGAGTATTCTCAGTTCAGCAGGGACAGTGAGGTGTTAAAAAACTCCAGCAGCACTGCTGTGTCTTATCCACTCATACCAGCACAACAAACACTAACACACCACCACCATGTCAGTGTCACTGCTCTGTAGTGGTCCTGGGATAGTCCTGACCATTAAAGAACAGCATGAAAGGGGGCTAACAACGTATGCAGAGAAACAGATGGACTACAGTCAGTAATTGGAGAACTACAAAGTAGTAATGAACAGTGTGTGTAGAAACAAGGAGGTGGTTTTAATTTTATGGCTAATCTAGTATATTGTGTGTGTTTGTGTGTTTTGTCTTACTTTTGCATTCCCTTAGCTCTCTTATATTTTTGACACTATTTAAAACTGATCTTGTGTGGTTTCTCCAACATTATTGCAGACTTTGTTATCCCGGCTCCAGAAGATTTTAACTTTGATTTTTCCAAATCTGAGAATACAACATTCTGGGATTCACAAGCAGAAACTCCAGAGTATGGAAGTCCTGACATGTCAGTTTATGAGGAAGAACTACCAGAACAGTCCGTTCCCGAGCATTACTTTCCAAATGTGGACTCGACAGATTCAAGGCTACCAAGTGCAATGGCAGCTAGATTTCCACGTTCAGTACCAGACTCTCCTGTTAGCCAAATGTCCTCATCTCCAGCTGGGTAAATCTTTATGGTGATTTATAATTAATTATTGAAGGGTAAATTCACTGATACTTGCTGTATTATTTAAACATGCTAGATTGCACATGTGTGTTCTACAAATCAAAACCACTATCTGTTTCAAGTATGGTATTTTGGAATTTCCACAGAAAACAGGAGATAAACCACACCAGTCCTAAGCCAGATGACCTATTATCCCAAAAGAAGTCTAAACTCCATAAGAAACTAAAAGGCAAAGGATCTCCACTGAGTATGAAAATGCTGTATTTGATCATTTTACATCATTAGGCTCTGGTTTTATCATTTAGATTCTTTACAAAGATCTCAATTCTGAATTTTCTTTACCTCAGTAAAACTTAACTACTGATCAACTTAACTGTATTTTGTATTTTGCCTGCAACAAGTTGGAACAGAGACAAAATAAGAATGAAAAGTTTATTGAATATTCAAGTTACAGTCTTCCATAATAAGCAGGTGAATTGGTAACAGGTGAGGGAAACATGATTGGATATAAAATGAGGATCCACCAAAGGATCAGTCTTTACAAGCAATGGTAGGTTGTGGCTCATCACTTTGTGTCAGACTTCAGGAGAGGATTGCCAATTAGGTAAAAAAAATGCAAGATTGCAAATAATTTAGTCTTTCACCATCTACTGTTCATAAAGTTGTAAAAAGATTCAGGTAATCTTGGCAAAGATGGAAACAAGTTGAATATGTGTGACTGTTGAGCTCTGAGATGGCATTGCACCATCATGCTGCTGTGATAAATAAAGCCACAATGGCTTAGCAGTGGAAACGTGCTGTGGTCAGATGAGTCCACGATTCAGCTTGTTTTCAGGGGAAATGGATGTCAAGTTTTTTGTGCCAAAAATAATCCAGACTGATATCACTGCAAGGTGCCAAAGCCAACATATGTTATAGTATGGGGGTGCATCAGTAACCATTGCATGAGTGACTTGAATATTTGTGAATATACCATTGACACAGAAGCTTATATTGGGATTGTAACGAGACACATGCTGCCATAAGGCGACGTCTTTTCCCTAATAATCCCTAAGTACATGATTATTTCAGCAAGACGATGCCAGGCCTCATTCTGTACAAGCTACAACAGTGTGGCTTCATAGACATAGAGTGTATGTGCTTGACAGGCCTGTCTGCAGACCAGATTTGTCTTCTATTAAAAATGTATTGTGTATCAGAGCCGCTGGAGTCTCGCATCAAGCAAGAATGGACAAAAATACCACTTGCAGAACTGTAACAATTAGGATCCTCAGTTCCCAAACCATTTAAAAGTCTCATCAATAGGAACAATGAGGAACATTAAGCAAATAAAGTTGATAGAATTGATTTTCTTTCCACTTTTAGCAATTAAATGAAGAGTCAAGAGAATTTTTTATTGCATTTTACAAAACTGAGGTTTATAGATTTATACATGATCTTGTTTAGGCAGTTGAATAAAATATGAGCTTGTTCCATTTTATGCTCACCAACATAGAAGTATCTAGATTTCTAATAATCATTACTTAATTATTTCTTTTTGATTTGTAGATCCATATTCAGATGATAGATCTGTTGGGGTAAGTCTTTTTTTTTTCTTTAAATGTATCAGTTAAGCTAACTAGCCAGCTAGATTTGCTTAAGATCTGAAGATGTGTCAAACTTATTGGATCACTAAGTTGTAACACTAAGAGTGTTAAAACCAATATATATATATATATATATATATATATATATATATATATATATATATATATATATATAGATATATAGATATATATATATATACAGTATATATATATATATATATATATATATCATCATTTCATTTTTTTTTATTTAATTACATAATAACATAACTTTCTATGTTTATTTTCAGCCTGAAGAGATTCCCAGAAAATCCTTATTTTCTAAGTATGTTTTTATTTTTTCCTTAACTGTAGCATTTAGTTATTTTTTGCTAATCCTCATACCCTATAAGTACGACAGCGTATTAGGGCCACTGTAAAAAACTATTTCTAAGTTTTGATTTCGAGATTAAAGTCCAAATGATTATGCAAATAAAGTATTGTTGGCCAAAGAGTGTGCAGCCATCGTAGGCTTGTCAGTTCAGAGAAGCACGGGTCTCAGTACCTGAATCGGCATGCAGTCGCTGAGGGCAGCCTCCACTGTGGTTATCCAATTACTTTTTTGGGGTCGTTTTTGTATTGTACGCTTCTGTCCACATGACATGATGACTAAACCTGTCAATGCAACCATTTATACTGTTTATCAAACGAGTCCATCAGGCTCGGTTGAAGAACTGTTCTTTTATCAAAGTTTATTGCAAAGCCGTTTCAGCATCCTTACGCTAATAACAAACTGCTGCTGATGTGCCATGAGATTGGGGATTTCTTTATATATTTTCTTTATGCATTTTCTCCCCTTTTTCTCCCTTTTTAGCGCGTCCAATTGCCCGATTGTTTCCTCTTCACCAATGCCGATCCCTGCTCTGATAAGGAGAACAAAGCTAACCCACGCCCCCCCTTCTTTAAAGTGGCCTTAATACGTTGTCGTATATAACACATAATGCTTTTTTGTCTAATTTAAATCTAATTTATATTTTACAGAAAGCTCTCTGTATCGGATGAAAATGATCTGAAGACAAAAGAAAAACAAAAGCAGAAAGAAAAGAAGACTTTTAAGGAAAAGGAGAAGAAGGAACAAAAAGAAAAGAAAAAAGAAAAGGAAAAGGAGCTTAAAGAGAAGGAAAAAGAAAAGAAGGAGCTTAAAGAGAAGGAAAAAGAAAAGGAAAAGGAGCTTAAAGAGAAGGAAAAGGACAAAAAGGAAATCAAAGAAAAAGAGAGGGGAAAGAAGGAACAGAAAGAGAAGGAAAAGAAGGAAAATGAACTTAGGAACAAATTTAAGGTGGAAATTATAATTATTTTAGTTTATTTTATATTTCCAGTAGTTTTCCAGGTTTTGTACACATGACCCACTGTGTGTGTGTGTTTATTATTTCCTCTGTAGATCACAGGTGATGAGGAAGTAATGTACCAGGCTGAAGTGATTGAAAGCTGCAAGGGTCGTAAAGATGACCTTGCAGTGAAATCAGGAGAGGTTCTTGATATCATCTGCACCACAGACTGTCCAAAAGGAAAATGGCTGGCCAGAGACTGTACCAAAACATGTGAGTTTATCAAGAACATGTAACATGTTTAATATTCACTTTAACACAACTGCATCATGTCTCAGTAGATCAGTATATGAATAAATTATTACATAAATATGAATGAGAAGAAAATAATAATAATACTTATTTGAGTGGCTCAGACCTGGGTCACAGTACCGTCAGTTTGACTCTGAAGTTACGGATGAGAGAATAGTGTGATTCTCAATACGTGTTCATTGCTCTCTCTGAAAATTCACCACTGGCTGGTATAAAGAAAAGCTCATCGACCTCAAATGTTTTGGAGTGGGCATTTTCTAGTCTGTAATCCTTTTTAGGAATTGTAATAATAAAAAAAAAATAGGATGCTTTGGTAGTGCAGCAGTCTGTTAAGCTATTCCACCACCACTGAGATTCTGGTATTTCAGCAGTGTTGTCAGCCAGCCAGACATCTACACAGACACAAAAAAAAAAAAAAAAAACCTTATGCAAGACCAGAAACAAATTGCCTTGGCCGGCATTGCTGTCAGGCTACTGTGATAAATATGGACTTGGGAGTACTTTGGAAAACTGTTGTCACTTGACACAGTACGCCACTGCATCAAGAAATGCAACTTTGTATTGAAAAACAAAGCCAGACAGAAATTCTCTATCCCCAGTCTAAATTAATATGGACAGTAGAAAGACAGTAGAAATATGTGTCCACATATTACATTATATTATGCATTATATTATTACAGCATTATAACAAATGCAGACAAAGAGAAAAAGGACCATCCAGACTGTTATCAGCAAAAGCCAACATCGGTTTTGGTATGACAGTGGTATCACTGCCTACAGCAAGGGTGACTTACATATTTACAGTATGATGGTACCATTAATGTGGAGGCATAGGTTGGATTCTAGAGAGCCATATGCTGTCATCAAAGCGCTGTCAAGACAATAACAGGCTCTTTCTACACTTAATGTTTATATTTTCAAAATACAATTGTTAGCTAGTAAAACATTTAAAGGATTTTCTTTGTAAATGCATCAGTTAATAATTGTTTAAACATTACATTTTTTTAGAAATGTAAAGAGTATATCTAAAAGCAACACTATATCTTCTGTGGCACATTATTGTTTCAGATGGTTATATTCCGGTGGAGAATTTGAAGCTCGATATCCAAGAGATGCTGGTAATGGGGAAAAAAGCTAAATCTACAAATAAAATCAACAACGTTGGCATCACAGACACTGAGGTTACAGATGGCAGGTAACATACTAACATTACTGAAGCCTGTTGGTGGCAAATAAATTAAAACTGTAAAAAATAAATCACACGCTAGTGCAGTACTGGAATATTTGAATTTTTCTTATTGTAACGGGGTGGAGAGCGCTTCCCCACAAAGGTGCCAGGTAGAGACTGCCTTGAAGTGCCATTTCAGTATTTTATGCCCCCGTCTGGTCCATATGGCTGGTGGGCCTGTTACACTTATACTGTACATTAACAATTCTACAGTGATTTCTGGTGTTCATTTTGTTATATGATTTTACGTTTACAGATCTCCAAACCATTTTACCTACCAAGAGAGCTGTAAGTACATTTTGTTAAGATCCTTTTTATAAATAATATTTTAACATTTATTATTTGCAAACCTCATGTTCAGGACAGCTGATATATTTTGTAAAATGAAATAAACACATGCATTGGTGATTTGTTAATTCTCATGAACCATTATATAACTGACAGAGCTGAAATTAAGAGATTAAGAGAGTTTTCACAGACCAACTTCATTGCATTTTATAAATATAAACACATTTAGAACTTGTTTCCCGCAGTATTGTTCAAACACAGTTGGAAAAGTTGGGACAGAGGCAAAAAAGTTTATAGATTAGATAGATTTACAATAATTTTGGTCTTTCACCATCTACCATACATAATATTATAAAAAGATTGATGAAAGAGATGCCCTCAGATGGCACTGCATTGAGCCACTGCATGAAGAAACGCAACCTGAAACTCTTTATGCTAGTATGAACTTCTCTTAAGCTCAACTTAGACATACTGACAGACAAAAGAAATGCGTGCTGTATCTGTGTTAAAGATGAAATGGACTAACCAGACTGTTATCATGCAGCTAAAGGTGCAAAAACCTTGACATCCTTGATGGCATGGGGGCACATACCATGGTTAGTTCAGCGACATAATGCAATAACTTATTCTTTACAAGCTACAACAGTATGGCCTTGTAGACACAGAGTGTGTGTGCTTAAATGCTTTGCCCTCAGTCCAGGTCTTTCTCATATTAAAAATGTATAGCAAATTATAAATAGCCACAGACTGGTGAGCAGTTTAAGTCTTGTATCGAGCAGGAATGAGCAAACATTCCATTTGTAAAACTGCAATTAGTATTCCCAGTTCACAAATTATTAAAAAGTGTAATTAATAGGATTGGTTCACTATAATTATAATAACAATTATTAAGAAAATTATAAAGAAAAAAGTTTTCACTTTAACATTATAATAATTATGATAATAAACAAATGCACAATATAATATAATAAAGTATGCAAAAAGTCAAGGGAGTAGGAATAGTTTCCATTGTGTATATATACTGTACATTGTACATACATATACTGTGTATATACTGTATAAAAACATCTATACAGAATACACACAGTACATACCTTAATTAAAATCATAGATAGATGTAATGGAAGTGTAAGATTTGAGAGGGTAATGTGTACCAACAAAATGTGTGTTTTTCATCCTTAGTTGAGGACGATAGTGAGGAGTGGGCTGAGGATGATGACACACAATTTCATCCAACAATTGACACAGAATTGTAAGTATACTGTGTGTGAGTGTGTCTTTGTAATATAATAAAACACAGTATTAGTGCGTCACTTACCTGGGGAACACATGGCACCAGGATGCACCATGGGACAAGCCAAGCCGGCGGAGACAGTGTGATGCTTTGGGTAATGTTCTGCTGGGAAACCTTGGGTCCTGCCATCCATGTGGATGTTACTTTGACATGTACCACCAACCTAAGCATTGTTGCAGACCATGTACACCCTTTCTTGGAAACGGTATTCCCTAATGACTGTGGCCTCTTTCAGCAGGATAATGCGCCCTGCCACAAAGCAAAAATAATCCAGGAATGGTTTAAGGAGCACAACAATGAGTTTGAGGTGTTGACTTGGCCTCCAAATCTAATGGAGCATTTGTGGGATGTGCTGGACAAACAAGTCCGATCCATGGAGGCCCCAACTCACAAATTACATGAGTTAAAGGATCTGCTGCTAACATCTTGGTGCCAGATACCACAGCACACCTTTAGGGGAAGGTGGTCATAATGTTATGCTGATCAATGTATATTTATATTTAGGATTTAGTTTCAAGACGTTGGATCTGATGTTTTGCTCAGTGAGACCTAGCTAACAGTCTATGTTATAAATCATTATTCTAACAATGTTTGATGGTGTTGAGGTCAGGGTTCTGTGCAGGTTAATTAAGTTCTTTCACACCAAACTAAAAAAGCTATTTATTATTAGAGCTTGGCCTGTGCATGTTGACATTTAAATTGAACTTTCTAGGACTGTTGCAACAAAGTTAAAACACATTTTTAGCATAGCGTTGATGGGCAAGATTTTTCTTTAGTAAAACATAGAGTCCTTGGTCCAGTGAGGCTATGACTATGATATATTTTGATGCCTTCAGTTGACAGTAGTTGTCAGGTTTGACCGAAAAAGTTCTAGATTGGCACCACTGGTACTAGTAGCTTTCTAGTATGGCCTATTTTACTGTTGGTGGTTGTCCATAGAGATGCCGGATGGTGGTTGTGCTTATTGTATACCTAATATTTCTTCCATCATAATGTCTGTTTATTAATGACCTTTCCTCCTTTCTATTTCCCACCGAACTGAACCACAGGCCAGCTTTCTCAGCAGCAGGTGAGTCGTACATGATTTACATTATAGATTTCTGACTTCATGAGTCACACAGATTTAAGTAAAAGGATTAGAATGGTTATAAATAGCAAGTATGTAGTTGTGGCGCATGCTAAAAAAATCTTACCCCACATTCTTCACTTAAAACGTCTTTGTAGGTTGTGGTTCAGGACGCAACCAGTGATGAAGAAAAATGAGTTCTTACAGGAAATCAGTTGTAGCAAATGCCTCACATGACAAAATGGGGCATGATCTGATCTGATCCTTGTATGATACATCAACAAAGAATGAGAGGAGGAAATAAAGTCAACTTCAGAAATGTTTCTTTAGTACTGACTCTCTATGAAAAGAAATCTATTTCAAGAAAAGTAGAATAATGAAGAATGCCTTTATTTGTCATAAATACATATAAACGTGTATAGTACAATTAATAATTTTTTCCGATATCCCAGCTTGTTTGGAAGTCTGGGACAGAGCACAGGGTCAACAGGCTTAAAGGCCTTGTTCAAGGGCCCAACATTGGCTGCTTAGCAGAGCCGACAATCTTCTTCCTGATAGCCCAAAGCTCTACTCCCTAGACTACCACTGTACCTCAGTACAATCCTTACAAAAATTACCAGCTCATTCATTTAGTACTTTGTGCATCCTGCCTTGGTCAACAAAACAGCACTAAATTTCTACATTAATGCTTTTTTTTGGAGAATACAAAACATAGAATCTAAGATTATTTCTTATTAAACATTCTCTTAGAAAGGTGCTACAAGGTTACAAGGTTTGCTAGAGCATTCTGGTGGAAAGACCATTAAGAATATCAAGTAGGCTGATTATTACTGGTTACATCACCAGAGAAACCAGGAGCAATGTGTGTAAGGTGGCCTCAGAAACCTCTTCACCATGATGTCTACAGCAATGTCAATCATAAACACTTTTAAGAACTCATGTGGTCATTAATGTGGTGTTATTATTTCTACTTACTAAATGAAGTAGTTTGATAGTAATTTATTAGTAGAACCCATTAACAATATAATTTATAATTGTTTCTTAGATAAACAACACGTGTATGTAGATAGATAGACAGACAGACAGACAGATAGATAGACAGACAGATAGATAGACAGAGAGACAGACAGACAGGTAGGTAGGTAGATGGGCGGGCAGGCAGGCAGACAGACAGGTAGATAGATAGATAGATAGACAGACGGACGGACGGACAGGCAGACAGACAGGTAGGTAGGTAGATGGACAGACAGATGGACGGACAGGCAGACAGACAGATAGATAGACAGACAGACAGACAGACAGACAGACAGACAGACAGATAGACAGACAGACAGATGATAGTGGTGTAGTGACGTGACATGATTTTAAATGTGCACTGTTCTAAACTTGAATGTTATTACTATTGTAATTATTGAATGTAATTAAAGGACTATAAAGGACTATTAAAGGATTTTAGTATTATAAGATTAAAAAAATTAAAGGCAAAGCTGGACTAACTTGTTAACACTTAATAAACAATCCACTAAGATTGTCACTGTTTCACTGCTTACAAATCAATAACTATAAAGACAGTATAACTATGATATAATATTTTGAATACTTTAATGCACCTGTTAGCAGTGGGTGTGATAAGTAAAACCAAAACCAAAGTCACTAGATAAAATAGGTGCCTTCATACAGTACATGTTAACATTGTATAATGGCTTATAATCATGTGATTCTTTATTAAAATTGTCTTATTTTGTGTGCTCCAGCGAGATCAGTGAAAGTTCCAGGCCATCAATCACAGACTAATGTACATGATAATGTTCAGTAAGTACCACTTAACTTAGATATTTCACATACTTGCTTTACACTCTTTTAGCATCGCTTATATACATTTACCTATGTCATTTTTATCAGTTTTTTTTTTCTAAACAGTTAATGTTTATCCCTAAGAAAGGGGTTAACTCTGATTACAGGTCATGTCAACATGTCAAACAAACGTTTTTCATTCTTTCTTTGCTTATTGAACCACAGATTTGAAGAAAAAGAGTCTAACATGGGAATAAGCCATTCTAGTAATTATTATTGTTATTTGTCATTAGATTAAGATTTGAGTTGTATCTCAAATCATATACTATTTCACCTAATATGATGTTAAATGAGTGCACCATTAACACTGTGTAGTATTTTAAGCAGGGTGGTGTACAGTTTGGTGTACAGGCTTGGTAGTGCAGTTGGCATATCACTGACAGAATGGGTTGTGCTTTAATTGGATCCAGTACTTAGTATGTGAATTAGGATGCAGCCTAAAATAACAATGTATTTCATTTTGACAGTTTTAGAAGTCTGGTAATTGCTGTTAACATTTAGGTATTATGACAGGTTTGGGTACATCAGTCATGTCTGACAAATCTGATCTAAAGTCAGTTATAAGCTGGTAGAAATTTTATTATATAAATTTTTTATTTTTATGGTATATTCTAGTATTTTAAACAGATAGATAGATAGATAGATAGATAGATAGATAGATAGATAGATAGATAGATAGATAGATAGATAGATAGATAGATAGATAGATAGATAGATAGATAGATAGATAGACAGACAGACAGACAGACAGACAGACAGATAGATAGATAGACAGGCAGACAGACAGGCACACAGATAGATAGACAGACAGATATATAGACAGACAGACAGACAGACATATAGATAGATAGATAGATAGATAGATAGATAGATAGATAGATAGATAGATAGATAGATAGATAGATAGATAGATAGATAGATAGATAGATAGATAGATAGATAGACAGGCAGACAGATAGATAGACAGACAGATATATATACAGACAGACATATAGATAGATAGATAGATAGATAGATAGATAGATAGATAGATAGATAGATAGATAGATAGATAGATAGATAGATAGATAGATAGATAGATAGATAGATAGATAGATAGATAGATAGATAGATAGATAGACAGACAGTTGACAAGGGCAGTTGTAGCTTAGTGGTTAAGGTACTGGACTAGTAATCAAAAGGTTGCCACTGTTGGGCCCTTGATTGCTTAGATTGTATACTGTCAACAACTGTAAGTCGCTTTGGATAAAAGCATCCGCTAAATGCCGAAAATGTAAATGTAAAGACAGACAGATAGACAGACAGATAGATAGACAGACAGATATATAGACAGATATATAGACAGACAGACAGACAGACAGACAGACAGACAGACAGATAGATAGATAGATAGATAGATAGATAGACAGACAGACAAAAGATAGATAGACAAACAAACAGACAGATAGTGGCATAGTGCCGTGACATGAAAGTAAAGCCAAAGTCACTAGTTAAAATACGTAGGTGCCTTCATACATGTTTTTTTTTCTGTTAAAATTGTATATTGGCTTATAATCATGTGGTGTACAGTTTGGGTTTGGTGGTGCAGCTGGCATATCACTGGCAGAATGGGTACTGCTCAAATTGTATCCAGTACTTGTGTTAGATAGATATTATTAGTGAATTAGGATGCAGCCTAAAAGGGCGTTGTATTTCATTTTTAGCAGTTTTAGAAGTCTGGTAATTGCTGTTAATATGAAGGTATTATGGCAGGTTTGGGTACATCCGTGATGTCTGACAAATGGGGCTTTTACTATTGCTTTTTATGGTATATTCTAGTATATTAAAAAGGAGCAAAGATGTTTAGAGGCTTTTATTATAGCTTATTTATTTAAAACGAAACAGTAGCATGGTTTTTATTATTTGAATTGCTTGCTTCTGCTTGCAAGGTTGTTCTTTAGCACATATATTTATGTATTTACTGCCTCTATATTTGTGCAGAGCAAAAAATGAAGCACTTCAGAAACTGACTACCTTCTTTGCACAGCCTAAAATGCCTTCACCAAGCAACGGCAGAATGTAAGTAGCTCTTTTGCTTTATTTATACACCGACAAGGCATAACATTATGACCACTGACAGGTGAAGTGAATAACATTGATTATCTCTTCATCACGGCACCTGTTAGTGGGTGGGATGTATTAGGCAGCAAGTGAACATTTTATCCTTAATGTTGAAGTGTTAGAAGCAGAAAAAATGGGCAAGCTTAAGGATTTGAGCGAGTATGACAAGGGCCAAATTGTGATGGCTATACGATAGGGTCAGAGCATCTCCAAAACTGCAGCTCTTGTGGGGTGTTCAGTATCTTTCAAAAGTTGTCCAAGGAAGGAACAGTGGTAAACCAGCGACAGGGTCATGGGTGGCCAAGACTCATTGATGCACGTGGGGAGCAAAGGCTGGCCCGTGTGGTCCAATCCAACAGACGAGCTACTGTAGCTTAAACTGCTGAAGAAGTTAATGCTGGTTCTGATAGAAAGGTGTCAGAATACACAGTGCATCACAGTTTGTTGTGTATGGGGCTGCAAAAGAGGGACCAACACAATATTAGGAAGGTGGTCTTATGTTACGCTTGATCATTGTAAATTACCTGTTACTATCTGTGGATGAAGTGGGAGTTCTCATAATGCTTATAAAATATAAATATAAATGTTAATAAATGGAATCTGAATTTGTTTTGTCTTTTTTTCTACATATTTGTGGGTATCACAGAAACACTGCAACAAAACCAGGTAAGAATGTTACCAATTCAATTTAAATCAGTTGAATTAGTACAAACATAATAAAAATAAATAGAAAGAAAGATTAACATTGTTTATGTATTTATTGGGAATATCAAGCAATCATTTACAACCAGAATGGAAATAAATGTAAACCACGAGGGATCTTCAAAAAGTTTCTGCACTTTTATATTTTCATTGGAAACAGTGAGGACAGGAGGAGTAGTAATTGGTCATGTCTGAGAGACCAAGAGAAAGCTTATATCTGGATTTAGTGCCATCTTGTTTCCAACTTTTTGGACACTCAAAGAAGCTTTAAGGGGATTTTCATGTGATGATGGTGTGAAAGCAGCGGTGCATCAGTGGCTACGCAGTGGCTCAACTAAAACATGACTATGTAGAAAAGTGCTGTCATTTGTTTTTGAAATTCTTAATAAATAGTTTTTAAAAGTGCAGAAACTTTTTGAGGAACCCTCATATTATATTAAACAACTGGTTAACCTCTATTAGCGGCAATAATGTTTCCAAAAGTTGCCAGACAGACTTGCACAAAGGGGGATATGAATTATAAACCAAATGCTATGTTAACTTTTTAATACCATCAGCAAAAAATGTTTTTGGTCAAGCGTGTAGCCACTGATGCACCGCTGCTTTCACACCATCATCACTTGAAAATCTTCTTCCCCTTAAAGCTTCTTTGAGCATCCAAAAAGTTGGAAATCAGATGGCACTAAATCGAGACTATAAGCTCTCTCTCAGTCTCTCAGACACGACCAATTACTACTCCTCCCATCCTCACCGTTTCCAACCAAAATATGGAAAATGCCAAAATACCAAAAGTGTGGAAACGTCTTGAAGATCCCTTGTAATTGCATGCTGTCTAGCACCTTATTTAAAAAAGGACTCTTCGGCCGCTCAGGTGGCGTAGAAGTAAAAACATACGCTAGCACACCGGAGCTGAGATCTCGAATACATCGTATTGAATCTCAGCTCTGCCATCCGGCTGGGCTGAGCGGCCACATGAACAACGATTGGCCTGTGGTTTATATAGGGGTGGGGTAGTTGGTAAGCCAAATAGGGTCTCCTCGTAACGGATGCAACTTCAACCTCTGCTGGCTAATTGAGGTGCCTGCACAGGGGCAGGGAAGGAGTGCGTTGATCACGGTGTGTCTCTCAGTACACAGGGCTGATCCGCATTAACACTCGCCTAGTGCAGGTGAAAAGATGCATACGGCTTCTGCCCGTGTGTCGGAGGGGGTGTGGGTTAGATTTGTTCTCCTCAAATCAGAGCGGGGATCGGCGTTAGTGGAGAGGAAGCGTGATGCAACTGGGCAGTTGGACATGCTAAAACGTTGGGAGAAAAGGGGGAAAATGGCATAAACAAAATACAAAGAAAAAAAGGACTCTTCCTCCACCATGTTTCACAGTTAAGATTAGGTTTTGGTGCTGGTGTGCTTTGTTTCTTTTACTTTAAAATATGGTCATTTATTCTGTTTGCTAAGCTTGCTAACGTATTTTATTTTCTTGTTTTGAACCCATTTTAGTTCACACGGTGGAACCAGTCAGCTTGTAAGTTCTCTCAGGATGTTGATACTTTTCATGCACCACATTCTACAAATAGAAACCCTGCATTCCTGTGCTGACTAATTGGATGGCATGTTGTCAGACTAGTTTTGCACGGTTCATGTTGTAAGCCACAGTCGACCAAATTTTTCTCACCTTTTCGTTTTTTTAATCTTGTTTAGACCTCAAATGGACACAGATTTTCAGATCCTTCCTCCACCGGATCTGTATGCTGACATCATCATGGGGTAAGCGACGGCAGCTGTAGTCTAGTGGTTAAGGTACTGGACTAGTAATCAGAAGGTTGCTGGTTCAAGTCCCACCTCTGCCAGGTTGCAACTGTTGGGCCCATGAGCACGGCCCTTAACCCTCAATTGCTTAGATTGTATGCTGTCACAGTACTGTAAGTCTCTTTGGAAAAAAGAGTCTGGTAAATGCAAATATGTATTTTATATAAATGGGTAAATCTGAGAAGCTTGCCGCTCAGGTGGCGCAGCGGTAAAAAGACACGCTGCAACCAGAGCTGGATTCTGAATACATCGTATCGAATCCAGCTCTGCCTTACCGGTTCGAGGCTGAGTGGCTGTATGAGCAACGATTGGCCGGTTGCTCAGTTGGGGGGCGGGACAAAGAACCGGATGTGGGTCTCTCTCTGTCAGAATGCGATTACGACCTCTGCCGGCTGATTAGAGGCGCCTGCACAGATATGAGGAAGAGTGCCCTTAGGGTGTGTCTCTCTGCATGCAACGCTAGGTGGCACAACACTCATCAATGTGTGGGTGGCAAAAATGCATCCGGCTGCTGCCCATGTTTCGGAGGGGATATGGGTTAGCTTCGATCTCCTCGGTCAGGGCAGGGTTCGGCATAGACAGAGAGGAAGCACGATGCAAATTGAACAATTGGATGCGCTAAGGGGGGGGAATCAGAGAAGCTTTGTATATAACTGTTGTAAGTGAAGCATGCATTCTAACATGATGGGCAGTTGTAACCTAGTGGTTAAGGTACAGGACTAGTAAGAAGAAGGTCGCCGGTTCAAACCCCACCACTGCCAAGTTGCCACTGTTGGGCCTTTGAGAAAGGCCCTTAACCCTCAATTGCTTAGACTGTATACTGTCACATACTGTAAGTCGCTTTGGATAAAAGCATCTTCTGAAAATGTATCTGTATTTTTTTCTTCTTTAGATAGATTTATGATATATTTTGGACACTTCTGGAGAATTTAGGACAGCTCGCACCCATCAGGTCCTTATCAGACAGGTCATGATAGGGTTTGTTTCATCTGAATGCGCATTGTAAAAGAACTTGACTGGAACCCTTCCTCCTGGCTGATGTGCAGGAATGTTGTCAGGTGTGTAGAAAAATGAGGCGTGGGTAAACACATGGTACACACGTGGTTAGAGGTGGGGTTTCCGTTCAGTCCTGTCTTACGTGAGAAGAAATGTTCGTGGCCAAATATTGTACAGCATTGTTGCTTTCCAGTTACTGGGGTGTTTTCACTTCCACCAGTTTTAGTACGAATTTTGTAACATAGAAAAACGAAAGTGCAATAAATCAGAAACCATTTAACTCTTTATAGTTCTACCAATACTAAAGTGTAATTTCTATTAAGTGTTTGGATTGTTTTTTGTTGTTGGATTGTTCATTTATTTTATTTCCTTGCTGCTTTTGTTAAGTACCTTTTGTGTGCAAAAGCCTAAGTATTCACAGCACACACTTCTAATCGCTTATGAAGGAACGCTGGATTGATTTAGTTTGTGCTTTAATAGTATTATTTGCATTTTAGAACTACAATACATGTACTGTTGTTAATAAAGTCTATGTGGTGTATGCCTTACCTGCTTAAACCTGCTTTGTAACCACTTGATGTTGCTATCTGTTATGAAGTACACCTTTCATGTCAAATCTGTGATTTTCATTTTATGTATCGAGTAAAACTAGTCATGCAAAAAGCTACTTGATTAAACAGTGTTTAAAAAAAATAGACGATCATTATTTATCACATAGGAATAAATATTCTATGTAATTAGTGTATATATATATACACTAATCAGCCATAACATTAAAACCACCTCCTTGTTTCTACACACACTGTCAATGTTATCAGCTCCACTTACCATATAGAAACACTTTGTAGTTCTACAATTATTTACTGTAGTCCATCTGTTTCTCTACATGCTTTTTTACCCTGCTTAGGTGGTGGATCATTCTCAGCACTGCAGTGACAATGACATGGTGGTGGTGTGTTAGTGTGTGTTGTGCTGGTATGAGTGGATCAGACACAGCAGCGCTGCAGAGTTTTTAAATACAGTGTACACTCACTGTCCACTCTATTAGACACTCCTACCTAGTTAGTCCACCATGTAGATGTAAAGTCAGAGACGATCTCTCATCTATTGCTGCTGTTTGAGTTGGTCATCTTCTAGACCTTCATCAGTGGTCACAGGACTCTGCCCACGGGGAGCTGTTGGCTGGATGTTTTTGGTTGGTGGACTATTCTCAGTCCAGCAGTGACAGTGAGGTGTTTAAAACTCCATCAGCATTGCTGTGTCTGATCCACTCATACCAGCACAACACACACTAACACACCACCACCATGTCAGTGTCACTGCAGTGCTGAGAATGATCCACCACCCAAATAATACCTACTCTGTAGTGGTCCTGTGAGAGTCCTGATCATTGAAGAACAGCATGAAAGGGGGTTAACAAAGCATGCAGAGAAACAGATGGACTACAGTCAGTAATTGTATTACTACAAAGTGCTTTTATATGGTAAGTGGAGCTGATAAAATGGACAGTGAGTGTAGAATCAAGGAGATGGTTTAAATGTAATGGCTGATCGGTGTGTGTGTGTGTGTATATATATATATATATATATATATATTTAAGCAATAAAACACGAGAGGGAGTGTGTTATCGCGAATAACATCACGGCTGTGATTCGGTCGCAGGCACGAGTCGAAGGCGAGTGCCGTAGATCATCACAGTCATGATGTTATTCGCGATAACACACAACCTCAAGTGTTCTATTACTTTTATACAACAGTTTGTACACAATAAAGAAAGAAAATAAATCAAAGAAGCCTTGAATTTCATAATAAATATGCTTTAATATTGACAATACCTTCCGCCAAAAAGTAGTTCTACAACGAATATAAAGTTTCACACTACAAAGCAGACATCCCAAGTTGCAAAAACTCATTTCAGGGAGGTAATAAGAACAAGAAGAAGAAGAAGAAGAAGGCAAGAACCTCCGAAGGGAAAAAAGAAATAAAAAACCTCTTGCACACACCAAAGGATATGGATGATAACAGAACTTTTAGGAGCTGCTAACTGGGCTATTAAGCTAACTGTTCGCGTTACAAACACATTAATGTTCTGTACATAGTGCACTAGATTGTGTATCAGATCACAGATTTATGTTCCCTACATAGTGCACTAGATAGTGAATTAGACAATTGGTTATGTTCCCTACACAGTGCACTAGATTGTATATCAGATAACGCATTCATGTTCACTACATGGTGCAAGACAATGTATTAGACACTTGATTTATGTTCCCCACACAGTGCTCTAGATTGTTTATCAGATAACGGATTAAAAACGCGATCGGGAAAAATGTCTGTGTCGCGTTTGTGTGCATGAAGCTTGTCGTTACTGGCAACGCGTCAGCGGAGTAATACAGTTGTGGTGTGAAAAGGCCGTGCTGTTATCACAAATATCAGCACAGTTAGAACGCTTCTCAACCAATCAGATTGTAAGCTCGGAACTAACTGTTGTATATATATATATACTGTATATATAATAGTGCCGTTAACGCAAATTCTAGTTCATGTTGAGACTTGACTGGTAGAACCAACGTTTTAATGTCGGACTTGCCACCGTTGTTCATTTGCGGTTTGTTAAAATAATATAACTGAGCGTCGTAGGGATGCACTTGCATAATAAAGAAATAAATACACGGTATATTCACAAGTTGTCGGGAGCAAAACACTTTATTAACTTAATCTGTTACGGCACAGAATACCGGAGTCAAGCACGCTAGTCCATGAACTATGGAAGCCCCAAAAGGGTCAAAACACACTCACTTCGTGTAGAAACGTCCACTTTTCACATTTCACTTAAAAATCCTTGTTTTCTATAACATTTACACAGATTTTATTTAATGCGATTAATCGCGATTAACTATATGAAATTCTGAGATTAATCGCGATTAAAAATTTTAATCGTTTGACAGCCCTAATATATATATATATATATATATATATATATATATATATATATATATATATATATATATATATATGTATATATATATATATGTATATGTATATATATATATATATGTATATGTATATATATATATATGTATATATATATATATATATATATATATATAAACATTCAATGGTTTATTGTTTTCTGTTGTGACGCAACTAAATGCATTACTAATAATACTTACCTAATGTCACCCTCTAGTGTTTAAACCGGTTACTGCACCTACACAGCTAGTTAGAAAGTAATAAGAGTGAAGTCAGGCAATTTGGGACACTTTTTTGGTAGATTACCATGAAAACCACCTAAAATTCTAAAAACTGCCTTAAATGATGCTTTTCAAATTTGCTAAAGCTAAATGCGCCTTTACTGTGCATATAACGGTATTCCAAGATCAAGCATCTCACGATTAAGAAGCTCAAGTAAACAAGAAACTAGAGGTAAAGTGCAGGTTTTATTGTATTTTATATTGATTTGAACCGTTTTTTAATTGTATTTGTGTTTCATGTAGTCTTATTGTACTAAAACAACGAGCGAGGAATTTCATTAGTGGAGAGAATTTATGAGCAGTAGTGTTTAACCGCACAAGTTAACAACAACGCTGAACAAAGCGGCTGTACATTGTTAATTTAAAATTAAATAAATGCATATATATATATATATATATATATATATATATATATATATATATATATATATATATATATATATATATTAATAAGGCTGAAACACGTCGAATTTAAGGAAACATCGAGTTTAAGAGTAGAAATTTTTCCCAGAAGTGCGTCGAGTTTTCAATATTTCGAGTTTAGGGGACGTCGAGTTACAAGGTACCACTGTAATTGTAGCTTACAGTCACCTATTTCCAATAAATGAGCCTATACATTTGTTAATATTTCAGAAGTTGGTAATATTGGTTTTGTCCAACACTCGACATTTAACATGCTAGCTAAAGCCTCCTATCATATTGACTTTAGGGTCAGTTTGCTAACCCTCACTTGAATGCTTTCTACTGACAAATTCATTTCACTGTACGTGGTATTATAACTCTTCCCATATTGATAAGCAGAACTAGTTGGTTCTCTTCACCACCCTGCTGGTTGAGGCAAGATGAAACAATTACGCCACATCTATTCACCTACAAGTGGTAAAGTCTCACAGAGAGCCACTAAGCAACCAGACAGCAGAGGGCACAGTCACACAATGGCAGTGAAACCCCTCCCAACACTCCCGACACCAGCATAGGTTGGTAGCACAACCTGGGATTTGAACTTGTGAGCACAAGAACTTGTGAGAACCTCAATAAACCTCATTAGTGATTCTAATATAAGCTTCATCTCGTCTTGATCCTCCATCCAGAACTCGAGGATAACACACGTCAAGGTTATTCTCTGTACTAGCACCCAAGTGGTGGAAGCAACTTCCCCCGTCGGTTAGAACTAAGTTTTATAAGACGATTAAAATATTCTACCTATATCTTTGTTCTAACAGAGTTTCAGCACATTTGTATCCTTGGACTGTTGTCTACTTAAACTAGAGTAGGGAAATGTTTACCGTGGAAGCACTTCTGTAAGTCGCTCTGGATAGGAGCATCTGTTCAATGCCAAAAACTGTACATGTAAATGTAAACTTCAATGCACTAAAATGGCCAAGGTTTGGCTTTTATAGGAGTGACCACATCTTGTTCTGAGCAGCTATGTTTGATGATCACCTCCTGGATGCGTATTATTTTGTTATTTGGAACGAAAGCAGTCAGTTTATAACTTATTTATTTACTACAAAGTAATCTCTGCATAAATAAGACATCAATAAAGTTGGAATGTGCTGATAGTTACCATGATGAGATTTACTCTGTTAGCGCACTTGTACAGAGCAATTATAATGTAATTTATAATATAAAATCACTGGATTGTAGGGGGTGTACTTTCCCTGTATATTCTAACACTTTTTTCTTCTTTTTGCTGCTCCTGTATATCTCCTATATTTATTTTTGGCCCACATACCTGATTCGGCAATGTCTTTACGCCGGATGCTCTTTCTAGTGCAACACTCCTTGTTTTACTCTTGAAACTGGCACTGAGAGCTAACCAACAAGTGTGCCTGCTAATGGCAAGGCTGTTTGTCCACCCCCCTCAGACATAGCCAATAATGTCTGTCTGAGATTTGAACCCTGCAGCTCAGCGTTAGTGGGCTAGCATGATTTACCGTTGCACCACCTGAGCACATGGATTGCACTTGGATTAATATAAGGTTTCAGTCCAATGTCCGTGCATAGTTTAGCTCAGGGTTTTCAAACATCTTCTGAGGCGACCCAGATTTTGTTCATGATTTTTACTGCGACCCAGGCAACTATGCATCAAAACAAAACACACAATGAAATATACTTAATTAATGAAAATGGGAACAATCTGGTCCCACTGTGGTTTACAAGGCAAAGTAAAGCCTCCACAATGGGGTGTTCGTGTACAAGTTCATTTTGTGTTTACGTGCCTGTTAAAATTTGTTTATTTAATTAATATAATTTTTCTCTGCGACCTGATAATGACATGGAAAATTCTACAACAATCTAGAACAGCAACGCTTGCACACATTTATTATTAATAAAGGCTTTTTATTTTGCAATAACCACACAGCAATGTGCATATACATTTTCTGTCTTTTGCTTTTTTTGGACAATAAATAATAAAGTGCAAATCGGAACACCATGCAGTGCATAATCTGTGAAAAACAAAACAAAAAATACACATAGACTCAAAGACAATTACATGCAGACACACAATAGTTTCTACACACCAAGGCTATATGTGTGAAAGGTGTGTACACATCAAAATAATGCTGAGCAGCTATTTAAATAAAGATTGTTCTTTATGAAAGTGTACCTCTGTAAGTGCGTGTGATACTTCACATGCTCTCAGACTCAGATCAGATCTTTTATTCATTCATTTATTGTTTGTTTCACCACCACTTTATCGTATACAGGGTTGCAGTGGGTGCGATTCCCTGGGCGAAAATTAGGAAACACCCTGGACAGGTCGCCAGTTCATCACAGGGCAAGCACACACACACACACACTTACACCTAGGGGGAATTTTAGTATCTCCAATTACCCTGACTGCATGTCTTTGGACTGTGGGAGGAAACCGGAGCACCCGGAGGAAACCCACACAGAAAGGACCTGGACTGCTCCAGCTGGGAATCAAACCCAGGACCTTCTTGCTGTGAAGCGACAGCGCTACCCACCGAGCCACGGTTCCGCCCAAGGTCATATTACATATATTTTATGTTGATTACATACACATCTTTATGCAAGGTTTTTTTAAAATGCAGAATCGCTCAGCAGACTTAACAACTTTAATTTTTTTAATTCTATGTGCTCTATTTAGTGAAGATTTAATGTACCCATTAAAACATATACAGTGGGGTCAAAAAGTATTTAGTCAGCCACTGATTGTGCAGGTTCTCCTACTTAGAAAGATGAGAGAGGTCTGTAATTTTCATCATAGGTACACTTCAACTATGAGAGACAAAATGAGAAAAAAAATCCAGGAAATCACATTGTAGGATTTGTAAAGAATTTATTCGTAAATTATGGTGGAAAATAAGTATTTGGTCAATAACAAACAAGCAAGATTTCTGGCTCTCACAGACCTGTAACTTCTTCTTTAAGAAGCTCTTCTGTCCTCCATTCGTTACCTGTATTAATGGCACCTGTTTGACCTCGTTATCTGTATAAAAGACACCTGTCCACAGCCTCAAACAGTCAGACTCCAAACTCAACCCTGGCCAAGACCAAAGAGCTGTCGAAGGACACCAGGAAGAAAATTGTAGACCTGCACCAGGCTGGGAAGAGTGAATCTACAATAGGCAAGCAGGTTGGTGTGAATAAATCAACTGTGGGAACAAGTGTAAGAAAATGAAAGACATATAAGACCATTGATAATCTCCCTTGGGGTCAAGATCTCATCCCGTGGGGTCAAAATGATCATGAGAACGGTGAGCAAAAATCCCAGAACTACACGGAGGGACCTGATGAATGACTTGCAGAGAGCTGGGACCAAAGTAACAAAGGCTACCATCAGTAACACACTACGCCGAGAGGGACTCAAATCCTGCAGTGCCAGGCGTGTCCCCCTGCTTAAGCCAGTACATGTCCAGGCCCGTCTGATGTTTGCCAGAGAGCATATGGATGATCCAGAAGAGGATTGGGAGAATAGCATGTGGTCAGATGAAACCAAAATGGAACTTTTTGGTGAAAACTCAACTCGTCGTGTTTGGAGGAAGAAGAATGCTGAGTTACACCATACCTACTGTGAAGCATGGGGGTGGAAACATCATGCTTTGGGGCTGTTTTTCTGCAAAGGGGACAGGACGACTGATCCGTGTTAAGGGAAGAATGAACGGGGCCATGTATCATGAGATTTTAAGCCAAAACCTCCTTCCATCAGTGAGAGCATTGAAGATGGAACGTGGCTGGGTCTTCCAGCATGACAATGATCCCAAACACACCGCTCGGGCAACGAAGGAGTGGCTCCGTAAAAAGCATTTCAAGGTCCTGGAGTGGCCTAGCCAGTCTCCAGACCTCAACCCCATAAAAAATTTGTGGAGTCCGTGTTGCCCAGCGACAGCCCCAAAACATCACTGCTCTAGAGGAGATCTGCATGGAGGAATGGGCCAAAATACCAGCTACAGTGTGTGCAAACCTGGTGAAGACTTACAGGAAACGTTTGACCTCTGTCATTGCCAACAAAGGTTATGTTACAAAGTATTGAGTTGAACTTTTGTTATTGACCAAATACTTATTTTCCACCATAATTTACAAATAAATTCTTAAAAAATCCTACAATGTGATTTCCTGGATTTTTTTTTCTCATTTTGTCTCTCATAGTTGAAGTGTACCTATGATGAAAATTACAGACCTCTCTCATCTTTCTAAGTAGGAGAACTTGCACAATCAGTGGCTGACTAAATACTTTTTGGCCCCACTGTAGCTCCTGGTGTGTTTTACAAAACAGCAGAAAAAAACACTGTGATTGCAATATCGACATTAAACATTTCGACTGGTTTTCATGCATCATGTTGATGAGGGGAAAAAACATGATAAAAAATATCCTCATGTTATAATAGTACTGTTGATACATTATTGTTCAGTATCACCTTCTGTGTGATTACAAATATCCAGCAGCAGGGAACAGCAGCGTCCCTCAACTTTATAAATATGTAAAGCGTATGTGCTGTCCCAGGTTTCCTGGCTCATGGAGTATCAAGGTTTGACGAAGCTTAGTATATTTTTATGCACATAAGGCACACTTTGCCCAAAAAACACATCCACTCTGCCATATAGAAAAAAAACCTACCGCAGCAATATTGTGTTAACAGTATACAGTAGTGCACCTAATATTGTACAAGAACACACTTAATGCCATGCATCCAGAAGCCACAGTATGTGTTGTCTACAGTACAGTATGAAAAATGAGGGCCAGGGCTATTTTTTACAAGGACACAGGTCATAAAAAAAGAAATTGTATTTCTGATATGATCTGTTTGCATTTGCATGTAAGAGATCTGACTGAGCACTGAATAGAACTACCAAGAACTGTTTATATTCCACAGTCAAGCAATGATGATTTTATCACATGATCCAAGTAGCAGAAATGTGGCAGAGGACCATCAGAGGGGAGTTGTAGCCTAGTAGTTAAGGTACTGGACTAGTAACCAAAAGGTCGTTGGTTCAAGCCCCACCATTGCCAGGTTGTCCCTGTTGGGCCCTTGAGCAAGGCCCTTAACCCTCTTACAGTACTGTAAGTCACTTTGGATAAGAAAAAGCATCTGCTAAATGCAGAAAAAGTAAAATGTAAATATAGTACGGTAATAGAAAATAAAATGAATAATTCTCCTTAATAATTACAGTACATGAGCAAATAATATGTGGACACCTCTACTTTCAAGTGGATTTAACCAATATCTCCCACACACATTGCTAAAAGATGCATATCATCCAGCATCCAGCATTTAAGCCATCCTCCATAGATCACCACTTGTAAGAAATTGAGCCAAAATAAAGAGCTAAAATCCTACTTTTCCACCTAGTCATTTTGTAAAATTGTTTTCCCTTGTAGAGCATCTCTGATTAGTAGATTCTAGTCGCAATAGGTCACCCTCAAAGCAGTAGTCGATGCATGCTGTTTCCTCTGAAAACAAATTTAGCAAAACAATGATTGCTTAGAGCTTCACGGATTGGTTTTCCATAGCTGAGCTGCCACACAGGCCTAAGATCACCCTGCACAATGTCAAGCATCAGCTGAAGTAGTTTAAAACACATGGATATTGGACTCTGGAGCAGTGGAAACCTGTAGCTTGTACAGTGGTGATAATGCTTGACCATCTGGCAGTCTAACAAACCATCCTGAATGCAGATTGACAACTTTGAAGATTGGTGGATCAGAATATGTTCTCTCTGTTGCTCTGTTGTTTGGTTTGAATAATGATATTACGACATTTAATGGCATTTTGGAGAATATTCCCACTTTGTGGCATCAGTTTGGGAAAGGTCCTGTCCTGTTTCATCAATACACTACCATCACACTAATCAAGGACTGGAAAGAAAGAGCTATAACTAAATTGGAACAGACACCCATGCCCAAGGTATATAATGCTTCTGTGACTAACAAAAAGACAATCCCAGCATGTTTTAATATACAAGTGGAAATATTTCCAGAATAGTAGAGGCTGTGATGTCCACATACTTTTGGCCATATACACTCAAAAAACAAAGAATTGGCATTCGTTCTTGTTAAGCAAACAAATCAAATTGATATTAATTGATTTGACCCATTTTTAAAATGTACTTAAAATATCTGTAATAATACAACGTAATTATACTAATTTTTAAATTGACCTAATTTAATCAACTCAAATAAAAGAGAATAAATTGAGTTTATCCAACTCTCGCAAGGTTTCTGATTATATCGCGAGATGCACGCGAGCGTCAGAAGAACTCTCTTTCTCTTCAACCGCCGTCCACTATATAGTGTTAATTCGTTTGAGGCATCAGTACGCATGTCTGTTATGTTTCTTCTCAGGTTCTGTTGTGATTTTACCAATTTTGATTTATTCACTGTAAGACTTTATATTTAATAAAAAAATTTTTAGTACAACTTACATAAATTATTTAAGTTTTTTGCTCTACTATAAAATGCATTGTACTCATATGAGTTCACATTTAAATGTGCTAAAGGATTTAAGTTCATTAAACAAAAAAAATTACTTTTGATTAACTTAAAAAAGTTAAGTTATGTATTGAACAGAAAACCCCTCCCATAAACGTGTAAGTCCGCCCCTTTGGTGAATCAGGCAAAAATGATTTTCTTGTGTGAGGGTAGCCATTTGTTTTAACGTTTGTAACCTGCAAATTACTTTTTACTTTTCATTTAAGGCTTTTTGTAAAAGTAAACGTGTCTTTTTCGAATATCTTTTGGAAAGTAGAACCTTTGTTAAACTAAGTCGACGAACTTTATTCCCCCGACTGTGCTGTGTTTGAGTAGCATGTACACCAGTCTGACGGGGCTTTTTCATCTTTCATCCGTTAACCCAACTCCAGTCTAATGTTGGTAAGTGTTGTACTTTAACAATTTTGTTTAAAATAAATGATCTTAATGTTGACACTAAATAAATAATCAAACAGCGCTGCTTTATTTGCCGTATGTAGGCTACATGCTAGCATGCTAGCCTTTATACGAAGCAAAGAGTGTGCTGGCTTGCTTTATTGTAATCCTTAAATAAATGGTATTAATGTTGATATTAATATTTTTGTTTCTTTGTTTTGTTTTAGAGAGCTGCCAGCCAAACGTTAAGAAATCAGCTCGCCATGTGAAACAGTACAGGTTCATGGTTACTGTAAAGAGCTCTTTGTTTCATATTGTTTGTACAGTTTTTAATGTTTCCTTGACATGTATTTTAAGTAAATACTTCTGAAGTGAAATAAAAAAAAGAAGAATTTTATGATTGTCTGTTTTTCTATAAATAAACATTTCTAATTGATATTTAACATGTATTTAACAAACTATTTTAAACTATTTTTTTTAATTGAGCTCAAGATAAGTAGAATTATTGGGAAAAGCAGTTGGTATAACAAAAAAAGAAAGTTGAATCAACTTGCCTTTTATGTGTAATAACTTAATGTTTTAAAATCATAAGTTAAATCAACAAAGTTAACTAAATTGTTACATCAATTTTAGTACAATAAGTAGAACCAACATAAGTAAAATAAGTTAAATTAACATGGTATATTAGGTTTGGAACAACTTAAATGAAATAAGTTGCATCAACTTAAATGAAATAAATTGCATCAACTTAAGGAAAATAAGTTGGATCAACACTAGAAAATCTTGTCCAGATTACCTTAATGAGTTGAGTTAAACTTAACAGATCAAATTAAGTTTAGACAACTTAAATAAATTGTGTTGGATAAACAAAATTGCTTTATGTCCAAATAAATAAATACAATTGTGTGGAAATACTTTCCATGATTCAATTACAGTAAGTTCAGCCAAAGAATTTTTTTTTTTGAGTGTAGTGTATATATCAAATTTATGCAAGAATTAAAACTACTGTTTTAATTGATGTATTTTCAATATGATTCAGCTGTTAAATTAAGTTCTTGGTAGACTAAATTCAATTCATAGTAGTTCATGCATGATCAGAAACTATACTTTCAAAAGCTCCAGCATTAACACTCCAGCAGTTCTGTTAAATAAATATACTTAAAATAAATAGATCTACTTCACATACATAATGAATACACATTCACATTAACACAAACATTAACAAATTGCGTTAACACAGAATTCATGAGAAACAATTGGGTGGTGCATTAAGGCATCAGAAGAAGGCTTGCATGGTTTAACCTATACTGCATATACTCATGGCTTTATTTTCTTGTCAAGATGTTACCAAATACACTTTAAATTTCATTTTATCTATTTATTGAAGCCACAAAATGACATTTCTTTGTTTGTTTGGGATGTTCTGTGGGTATTTTTGGTTCTAAGGCCCTAAATTACTAAGATTCTTAATACAGACTAAACATTTTTGGATGTAGAATTTTGGAGTAGTGAATTATTACAATTATTATTAGTTTCAGCCTGAAAGTTTCAGAAATAGGCTTACCAACTGATTCATTTTCTTTTAGATGTGGTCAATGCATTGGTACGTTTTTGCATCACTGTGCACAGTTCAGCACAGTGGTTTAAGTACTGGACTTTTATTTTTTTTAGAATACCACTGCTTCAAGCCTAAACCACCCCTCAAATCTCAATTGCTTACATTGTATTCAGTCACAGATGTAAGTTAGCGTCTGGTAAATGGCGTAAATGTAGCAGCACAATGTTCACTTTTACCTCCTGTACATAGATTTCTGCTAATGCTTTTACTAAACAGTTCCTATCTTACAAAGGTTATATTTATTTTATTGCATTGTTTTCCTCACCTGCTACCAGACACTACCTCTCATTAACCTCTCATTAACTGACAAGTTAACTAGTGATAATTAATCACGTTCCATTTTTAATCAATCAGTCTTTAAACAGCACAGAATGATTTTCTGGTTGTGACCAAACTGCTTCATTTTATGCTACATAGTTTATTACTGTAACATTTGTAGTGCACTATTTGAACATAGTATTTAGTAAAGTGGTGTGTGATTTAGGACACACCCTTCTTCACTTGGGCATAGTATTTAGTACAATAGTGTGTGATTTAGGACACACCCTTCTTCAATTGGGCATAGTATTTAGTACAGTAGTGTGTGATTTAGGACACACCCTTTTTCAATTGGGCATAGTATTTAGTACATTAGTGTTTAATTTAGGAAACAGCCTTCTTTAATTGGGCATAGTATTTAGTACAGTAGTGTTATTTAGGACACAACCTTCTTCACTTGGGCATAGTATTTACTACAGTAGTGTGTGATTTAGAGACAGTCTTCTTTAATTGGGCATAGTATTTACTACAGTAGTGTGTGATTTAGAGACAGCCTCTTTTTAATTGGGCATAGTATTTACTACAGTAGTGTGTGATTTAGAGACAGTCTTCTTTAATTGGGCATAGTATTTACTACAGTAGTGTGTGATTTAGAGACAGTCTTCTTTAATTGGGCATAGTATTTACTACAGTAGTGTGTGATTTAGAGACAGTCTTCTTTAATTGGGCATAGTATTTACTACAGTAGTGTGTGATTTAGAGACAGTCTTCTTTAATTGGGCATAGTATTTACTACAGTAGTGTGTGATTTAGAGACAGTCTTCTTTAATTGGGCATAGTATTTACTACAGTAGTTTGTGATTTAGAGACAGTCTTCCTTAATTGGGCATAGTATTTACTACAGTAGTGTGTGATTTAGAGACAGTCTTCCTTAATTGGGCATAGTATTTACTACAGTAGTGTGTGATTTAGAGACAGTCTTCTTTAATTGGGCATAGTATTTACTACAGTAGTGTGTGATTTAGAGACAGTCTTCTTTAATTGGGCATAGTATTTACTACAGTAGTGTGTGATTTAGAGACAGTCTTCTTTAATTGGGCATAGTATTTACTACAGTAGTGTGTGATTTAGAGACAGTCTTCTTTAATTGGGCATAGTATTTACTACAGTAGTGTGTGATTTAGAGACAGTCTTCTTTAATTAGGCATAGTATTTACTACAGTAGTGTGTGATTTAGAGACAGTCTTCTTTAATTGGGCATAGTATTTACTACAGTAGTGTGTGATTTAGAGACAGTCTTCTTTAATTAGGCATAGTATTTACTACAGTAGTGTGTGATTTAGAGACAGTCTTCTTTAATTGGGCATAGTATTTACTACAGTAGTGTGTGATTTAGAGACAGTCTTCCTTAATTGGGCATAGTATTTACTACAGTAGTGTGTGATTTAGAGACAGTCTTCTTTAATTGGGCATAGTATTTACTACAGTAGTGTGTGATTTAGAGACAGTCTTCCTTAATTGGGCATAGTATTTACTACAGTAGTGTGTGATTTAGAGACAGTCTTCTTTAATTGGGCATAGTATTTACTACAGTAGTGTGTGATTTAGAGACAGTCTTCCTTAATTGGGCATAGTATTTACTACAGTAGTGTGTGATTTAGAGACAGTCTTCCTTAATTGGGCATAGTATTTACTACAGTAGTGTGTGATTTAGAGACAGTCTTCCTTAATTGGGCATAGTATTTACTACAGTAGTGTGTGATTTAGAGACAGTCTTCCTTAATTGGGCATAGTATTTACTACAGTAGTGTGTGATTTAGAGACAGTCTTCCTTAATTGGGCATAGTATTTACTACAGTAGTGTGTGATTTAGAGACAGTCTTCCTTAATTGGGCATAGTATTTACTACAGTAGTGTGTGATTTAGAGACAGTCTTCTTTAATTGGGCATAGTATTTACTACAGTAGTGTGTGATTTAGAGACAGTCTTCTTTAATTGGGCATAGTATTTACTACAGTAGTGTGTGATTTAGAGACAGTCTTCTTTAATTGGGCATAGTATTTACTACAGTAGTGTGTGATTTAGAGACAGTCTTCTTTAATTGGGCATAGTATTTACTACAGTAGTGTGTGATTTAGAGACAGTCTTCTTTAATTAGGCATAGTATTTACTACAGTAGTGTGTGATTTAGAGACAGTCTTCTTTAATTAGGCATAGTATTTACTACAGTAGTGTGTGATTTAGAGACAGTCTTCTTTAATTGGGCATAGTATTTACTACAGTAGTGTGTGATTTAGAGACAGTCTTCTTTAATTAGGCATAGTATTTACTACAGTAGTGTGTGATTTAGAGACAGTCTTCTTTAATTAGGCATAGTATTTACTACAGTAGTGTGTGATTTAGAGACAGTCTTCTTTAATTGGGCATAGTATTTACTACAGTAGTGTGTGATTTAGAGACAGTCTTCTTTAATTAGGCATAGTATTTACTACAGTAGTGTGTGATTTAGAGACAGTCTTCTTTAATTGGGCATAGTATTGACTACAGTAGTGTGTGATTTAGAGACAGTCTTCTTCAATTAGGCATAGTATTTACTACAGTAGTGTGTGATTTAGAGACAGTCTTCTTTAATTGGGCATAGTATTTACTACAGTAGTGTGTGATTTAGAGACAGTCTTCTTTAATTGGGCATAGTATTTACTACAGTAGTGTGTGATTTAGAGACAGTCTTCCTTAATTGGGCATAGTATTGACTACAGTAGTGTGTGATTTAGAGACAGTCTTCCTTAATTGGGCATAGTATTTACTACAGTAGTGTGTGATTTAGAGACAGTCTTCTTTAATTGGGCATAGTATTTACTACAGTAGTGTGTGATTTAGAGACAGTCTTCCTTAATTGGGCATAGTATTTACTACAGTAGTGTGTGATTTAGAGACAGTCTTCTTTAATTAGGCATAGTATTTACTACAGTAGTGTGTGATTTAGAGACAGTCTTCCTTAATTGGGCATAGTATTTACTACAGTAGTGTGTGATTTAGAGACAGTCTTCTTTAATTGGGCATAGTATTTACTACAGTAGTGTGTGATTTAGAGACAGTCTTCCTTAATTAGGCATAGTATTTACTACAGTAGTGTGTGATTTAGAGACAGTCTTCTTTAATTGGGCATAGTATTTACTACAGTAGTGTGTGATTTAGAGACAGTCTTCTTTAATTGGGCATAGTATTTACTACAGTAGTGTGTGATTTAGAGACAGTCTTCTTTAATTGGGCATAGTATGTGATTTAGAGACAGTCTTCCTTAATTGGGCATAGTATTTACTACAGTAGTGTGTGATTTAGAGACAGTCTTCCTTAATTGGGCATAGTATTTACTACAGTAGTGTGTGATTTAGAGACAGTCTTCTTTAATTGGGCATAGTATTTACTACAGTAGTGTGTGATTTAGAGACAGTCTTCCTTAATTGGGCATAGTATTTACTACAGTAGTGTGTGATTTAGAGACAGTCTTCCTTAATTGGGCATAGTATTTACTACAGTAGTGTGTGATTTAGAGACAGCCTCTTTTTAATTGGGCATAGTATTTACTACAGTAGTGTGTGATTTAGAGACAGTCTTCCTTAATTGGGCATAGTATTTACTACAGTAGTGTGTGATTTAGAGACAGTCTTCTTTAATTGGGCATAGTATTTACTACAGTAGTGTGTGATTTAGAGACAGTCTTCCTTAATTGGGCATAGTATTTACTACAGTAGTGTGTGATTTAGAGACAGTCTTCCTTAATTGGGCATAGTATTTACTACAGTAGTGTGTGATTTAGAGACAGTCTTCCTTAATTGGGCATAGTATTTACTACAGTAGTGTGTGATTTAGAGACAGTCTTCCTTAATTGGGCATAGTATTTACTACAGTAGTGTGTGATTTAGAGACAGCCTCTTTTTAATTGGGCATAGTATTTACTACAGTAGTGTGTGATTTAGAGACAGTCTTCCTTAATTGGGCATAGTATTTACTACAGTAGTGTGTGATTTAGAGACAGTCTTCTTTAATTGGGCATAGTATTTACTACAGTAGTGTGTGATTTAGAGACAGTCTTCCTTAATTGGGCATAGTATTTACTACAGTAGTGTGTGATTTAGAGACAGTCTTCCTTAATTGGGCATAGTATTTACTACAGTAGTGTGTGATTTAGAGACAGTCTTCTTTAATTGGGCATAGTATTTACTACAGTAGTGTGTGATTTAGAGACAGTCTTCCTTAATTGGGCATAGTATTTACTACAGTAGTGTGTGATTTAGAGACAGCCTCTTTTTAATTGGGCATAGTATTTAGTACAGTAGTGTGTGATTTAGGACACACCCTTCTATAATTGGGCATAGTATCTAGTACAGTAGTGTGATTTGGGACAGAGCCTTCTGCAGCTGCCAGTGTCCAAGGGAGGCATAAATTGAGTGTTAAGTCCTGTCCTAACCTTGATGTCACCCAGCTATAACTGGGTGTATTCAGTCACAGATGCAAGTCAGCGTCTGCTAAACGGTGTAAATGTAGCAGCGCAATGTTGAACTATTTACTTTTATCTTCTGCTAATGCTACAACAGTTAGCTTTACTGAACAGTTTCTGTCTTACCAAAGATGATATTATAGCATAAATTCAGTGTTAAGTCCTGTCCTAACCTTGATGTCACTCAGCTATAACTGAAAATCCCTTACAGGCTGTAGCCATCAAATGTCCAAAAAAATAAAAAAATATTTTTTTAATTGCGCATCTAACAACACATGAAAAACATACTGATAACCTAGCAAGGTTTTTGCTTGTGCTTTGCATACTGGGTAATCTAAGTAAGTTTGGATCAAAAAGAAAATGGGCTGTCATGCAGTCAGTGCAGGTGAAAGCAGTGCAAAAAATGTCAAGAAGATTCAAAAAGATTCGGCCATTTCTCTCTATGGAAGCCACTCAGATTCTCATCCAGTTGCTTGTAATCTCTCAGCTGGACTACTGCAACTTCCTTCTGGCAGGTGTTCCCATGTCCACTATTAAACCCCTGCAACTCATTCAAAATGCAGCTGCCCGCCTGGTTTTCAACCAACCTAAACACTGCCACATCACCCCACTACTGCGTTCTCTTCACTGGCTTTCTGTAGCTGCTCACATTCAGTTTAAAACACTTATGCTCGCCTACAAAGCCAAAAATGGACCAGCTCCAATCTACCCTAGAGTAGTCATAAAACCCCGCTCTGTATCACGCAACCTTCAAGCTTGCTCGTCTTGATCCTCCGCTCTTTTCTCTACTACCACCCAAGTGGTGGAGCCAACTTTCCCTGTCCGTTCAAGTCTCTCATTATCTTCAAAAGACGATTAAAGACCCACCTCTTTACTAAGCACTTACTAACCTTCTATAGCATCTTATAGAAAAACGTTGTTCTAACAGACTTTCAGCAGATTCGTATCCTTGGGCTGTTGTCTACCTAAACAAGAGTAGGGAAATTATTACTGTGGAAGCACTTCTGTGAGGTGCTCTGGATAAGAGCGTCTGCTAAATGCCGAAAATGTAAATGAAATGTAAGGGCAGTAGTAGCTCAGCGGTTAAAGTACAGGACTAGTAATGTTCAAGCCCCACATCTGCCAGGTTGCCACTGTTGGGCCCTTGAGCAAAGCCCTTAACCCTCAATTGCTTGCAATTTAAACAGTCTCAACTGTAGGTCACTTTGGATAAAGGCGTCTGCTAAGTGCTGGAAATGGAAATGTGTATGATTGTGACTTTTGTAAGATTTATTTATTTATGTATTTATTTATTTTATTTTTTGTTCTGCCAACTCCAGCACTGACTGTTTGACTGCCTGTTTTCGCCCACAACCTTCAAAATCTCTCTGGCCAATACTGTAAAATCCATTCTTGTTACTACTGAGGTAAAGCACTGACATCAGACCACGGCCTTAAAATGACTCGGTATCAATATGATGTGTTGTTGCATATCCATTGCCCATGCGAAGCAGCAGCGGTACTGCAAACAACGGTGCTTGTCATTACTGATATTGTGTTACTTTCTAGTCAAATATATATACAGTGTATCACAAAAGTGAGTACACCCCTCACATTTCTGCAAATATTTCATTATATCTTTTCATGGGACAACACTATAGACATGAAACTTGGATATAACTTAGAGTAGTCAGTGTACAGCTTGTATAGCAGTGTAGATTTACTGTCTTCTGAAAATAACTCCACACACAGCCATAAATGTCTAAATAGCTGGCAACATAAGTGAGTACACCCCACAGTGAACATGTCCAAATTGTGCCCAAATGTGTCGTTGTCCCTCCCTGGTGTCATGTGTTAAGGTCCCAGGTGTAAATGGGGAGCAGGGCTCTTAAATTTGGTGTTTTGGGTACAATTCTCTCATACTGGCCACTGGATATTCAACATGGCACCTCATGGCAAAGAACTCTCTGAGGATGTGAGAAATAGAATTGTTGCTCTCCACAAAGATGGCCTGGGCTATAAGAAGATTGCTAACACCCTGAAACTGAGCTACAGCATGGTGGCCAAGGTCATACAGCGGTTTTCCAGGACAGGTTCCACTCGGAACAGGCTTCGCCAGGGTCGACCAAAGAAGTTGAGTCCACGTATTCGGCGTCATATCCAGAGGTTGGCTTTAAAAAATAGACACATGAGTGCTGCCAGCATTGCTGCAGAGGTTGAAGACGTGGGAGGTCAGCCTGTCAGTGCTCAGACCATACGCCGCACACTGCATCAACTCGGTCTGCATGGTCGTCATCCCAGAAGGAAGCTGATGCACAAGAAAGCCCGCTAACAGTTTGCTGAAGACAAGCAGTCCAAGAACATGGATTACTGGAATGCCCTGTGGTCTGACGAGACCAAGATAAACTTGTTTGGCTCAGATGGTGTCCAGCATGTGTGGCGGCGCCCTGGTGAGAAGTACCAAGACAACTGTATCTTGCCTACAGTCAAGCATGGTGGTGGTAGCATCATGGTCTTGGGCTGCATGAGTGTTGCTGGCACTGGGGAGCTGCAGTTCATTGAGGGAAGCATGAATTCCAACATGTACTGTGACATTCTGAAACAGAGCATGATCCCCTCCCTTCGAAAACTGGGCCTCATGGCAGTTTTCCAACAGGATAACGACCCCAAACACAACCTCCAAGATGACAACTGCCTTGCTGAGGAAGCTGAAGGTAAAGGTGATGGACTAAACCCAATTGAGCACCTGTGGCGCATCCTCAAGTGGAAGGTGGAGGAGTTCAAGGTGTCTAACATCCACCAGCTCCGTGATGTCATCATGGAGGAGTGGAAGAGGATTCCAGTAGCAACCTGTGCAGCTCTGGTGAATTCCATGCCCAGGAGGGTTAAGGCAGTGCTGGATAATAATGGTGGTCACACAAAATATTGACACTTTGGGCACAATTTGGACATGTTCACTGTGGGGTGTACTCACTTATGTTGCAGCTATTTAGACATTAATGGCTGTGTGTTGAGTTATTTTCAGAAGACAGTAAATCTACACTGCTATACAAGTTGTACACTGACTACTCTAAGTTATATCCAAGTTTCATGTCTATAGTGTTGTCCCATGAAAAGATATAATAAAATAGTTGCAGAAATGTGAGGGGTGTACTCACTTTTGTGATACACTTGTATATATATATATATATATATATATATATATATATTTAGCGCTTTTTACAATGGACATTGTCTTAAAGCAATATTATTCTGTGCTCTTTATGCTTCCCTTATTTTTGTATATTTTATGTATTGTTTTTATTTTATTAGGACTTTAACGTCATGTTTTACACTTTGGTTACATTCATGACAGGACAGATAATTACTGGTTACACAAGATTAATCTCCAATTCAACTCACTTGCATGTCTTTGGATTGTGAGAGGAAACCAGAGCTCCCGGAGGAAACCCACACAGACACGAGGAGAACATGCAAACTTCACATAGAAAGGACCCGGACCGCTCCACCTGGGATACAAACACAGGACCTTCTTGCTGTGAGGTGACAGTGCTACCCACCGTGCCACCCTAGTTTTTTTTATATGTGTGTATATTTTTTTCCTTAACAGACAACACTGCAGCACTGCATTTTCAGAATATATGTTAATTCAGTATTTCAGCACTTCACTAATTAGCTCATAAATAAAATAACTAAACAGCATAAACAATCTCTAAAAAATAAATAATCTGATAGAGTATTTGTATGCATATAAACATAATTTTTGGTATGTCATTGAAATCAACAGCAACTCCGCTACTAAAGTGATTAAAAGGAGAAATAGAAATATACCGTATATTCATCTTACCAAAATGTTATGTATATAAAAAAGACAAAACACCATGCAGTGTGAAATACCCCAGAATGCCATCCAGCCACACAAAAAAAAGTTTGATCAGTAAAGCAGCAATAATCAGTCAGAGCTGTCTATCTGTCTGAGTGAGAAATGTACATGTGGCTGGCCCTAGAAGGTATAACTCTAAACGAATGACCCCTCATTTATTTAAAGATTCTATCACTGGGCATGAATGTGAAGGTTTAACTAGTATGTTTGTGATGTTTGTGTGCATGTGCACCGGTAACTCAGCGTGCTAGAGTGGTGATGAGACTGGCACACATCTCGAAGAAATCCATGGTGTGGCTGCCCTGTCGTGGTGCCAGCAGGGGCATGCTGCCAAGCAGAGAGCCCGGCAGCGAGCTGCTGAGCTGTGGCATTTCTATAGAGACGGTCGCCGAGTCGATGCTGAGGCGGGGCCGGTGGAGGCCGGCTGCCGACCCTGAGCGCTGAGGTGTAGACGAGCCAGATTTCTGCTCAATGCTGTCATCTGGATGAGAGAGAAATGCTTATCTTTAATTTTATTTTCACCAATACTTTCGGTTTTCAAACCCTGGGTCGAGCCAAAAAAATGGGTAGCTGAGAAAAATAATAGTAATTAAATAAACAAGTTTTAACAGGCACATAAACACAAAATGTACTTGTACATGAACGCCCCCTTGTGGAGGCTTTACGTTACATCTTGTAAACCAGGGTTTTTCAAACTTTTTTTAAGCAACCCACATTTTGTCTATGATTTTCACCATGACTCGGGCAACACAGACAGTCATCAAAACAAAACACAAAACAAAATATACTTTATAAATGAAAATGGTGGCAATCTGGTCCCACTGTGCTTTCCAATATGTAATGTAAAGGCTTCACAAGGGGGTGTTAATGTATACGTTTATTTCATGTTTATTTAATAATTAGTATTTTTCTTTGTGACCCATTTTTTGGCTTGGGTGGGTCACGACCCAGGGTTTGAAAAACCCTGTTGTAAACCACAGTGGAACCAGATTGCCACCATTTTTATTAATTAAGCATATTTCATTTTGTGTTTCGTTTTAATGCATTGCTTGTGTTGCCTGGGTCACGGTAAAATCATGGACAAAATGTTTTGTAAGATTACTTCATTTTTAGAATAAAACACTACAGTATTCCACTACAAAAACTATTTAAAAATTTTAACTGAAGAAAAATTAAGAATTAAGAAATTAAAACCAATGTCACATAAGAGTGATTAGCCATGACGATGACTTTTTTCATAACAATTGTTTATGATACGATCTCTACTGCCGAAAGAACCTACTGAAATGAACCCTGGAACTAGACATTGGTTGTCTGGTCTGACACATCTTGTTTTCTTTCAAATCATGTGGATGGCACTTTTTAAGAATATGGTGAAGAATGACTTCCCCGACCAGTAAAGCCTCTTTTGAACTCCTGAACTTGATATACAGTATCTGTAATGATTTGTGCCTCTTGTTTAGTCACTAATATCATTTTCACCTGCCATTTTAATCCAAACTCCCAGTCAACTGGAATGTTTCAGCATTTTATATGTGCCACAGTAGGTAGGATGTTCATTCCTTACCTGTATCATGCATTACATCTGTCGAAAAGCAATTGAACTTAGGGTTGGCTCACTATTCTGTTATAGGAAGGCTTTACACAACATTTTGAAGTGTGTCTGTAGGAATTTGTGCCCATGAGGTAAAAGCGTCTGTGAGGTCAGGCACTGATACTGGACAGAAAGGTTTGCTCCACAGTCTGATTTCTTCCTAGAGTGTTCAGAAGTGTTGATGTTAAGGCTTTATGCAAGCCACCAAAGTTAATTCACTCATTAAACCATGTTTTTATTTATGGGAAAGGACCTTCCTTAAACTGTTGCAAAAGTTGAATGCATAAAATACATTTTCTGAAATTATTTTATACACCTCAATGAATAGAAGGCATGTTACATACTTTATATACATTATTAATTTGTCACCAGCGTACGTCTATCATGGTTTTATAATAAGTAAGCATTTACCATCAATGCTCTTGAAGTCCAGTAGGTAACTGCGGTTGTCCACTTGATAGAGCTGCAAGCTCATTTTTACAAAGTTTCCAGTGACCGGGTTCTTCCGTCGCACCCTCAAATGATAGGGGTTCACCACCTAAAAGTGAGAAAAGATTCAATTAGAATGTGTCTTAGTATTACGATATTGTGCCAACCAACATATAAAGTATCTTTAATTAATTTAGTCTTAATTATAGTCTGTAAAGGTAATAGTGTGTTTTCTGGCCACTGGGTGGCACTATATATTGCTATAAAACAAATTACACAGTAGAGTCACATAATTATGACCACCAGCTAATATCCAGTAACCGCTTTGTGCAGCACAGACAGCAGCTAGACGGGCTGGGGGTGACTCAATAAGGTCCTGGTAGGTTGTCACACGTATCTGGGGCCATGCTGACTGCAATTTGTACCCTTAAATAATGAACCCCGGCACAATGTTATATGACTTATGTTAAAACTACGCATGGATGGATGAATTTGCCTGACAAATACATATGTTTGCATACACACTATGTTTAGCTCTCACCTTCCAGTCATAGCTGAGCTGCTTCATGGCACGGTACACCTCAGCCATGATGTCATAGGGTCTGCTCTGGCTCCGGATGCCAAGGTGCCACTTGGCTTTCTTTACTGCTAGCGGTTTGGGCTTAGTGTTGTTAAGGGCATCCAGTGGGCACCTGGCTTTGGGGCTGTCTGCCAGCAGTGGGGGCATCCTCTCTGGGTGTGGCCTAATGCCATCGTCGATGAAGGAGCCGGCAGGCGGACTGGAAGCTAGGTAAAACTCGCTGGCCTGGTTCATGATACGCCGGTTGTCGATGATGAGGTGGTAGGCGACGGCCAGCTGGTCCTGTGGGTCTCCGCTGTACAGACTCCCCAGCACTTCGGCCTCGGCACACTCGAACTTTTCACACACGTCGCGCACAGCCTCCTCGTCCACTGCTGCACTGTCATACGAAGCGTCCTCCGGGAAGAGGTAGTGGGGCAGATCTTGCTTAAACCACTCGTGTTCTCTGAGGAAAGTAAACAGATACTGCTGAGTCAAAATTAACACTTAAAAAGACGCAAAAGATGTAAAACATGCTAGCACACATGAGCGTTGACACAAACAATGATTGGCTTGTTGTTCAGGGAGGATGCCGGAGGGGATTCCTCATAACTGATGCAATTATGACCTCTGCTCGCTGATCAATGGGGGATAATGTGATCAGGGTGTGTCTCTCTGTACACAAAGCTGATCCACATATGAACTCGCCTCGTGTATTGCAAATGTGTCGGAGGGGACGTGTGGTTAGTCATGTCTCTCCATAGTCAAGAGTAGGGATGTCACGATCATGTTTTTTTGTTCCCGATCATTAATTTTGATCCCGATCCGATACCGAGTCTCAAACCGATACTTGTATTTTCTAGATATTGTCTAAATAAGAACTAGATAATACTGTTCACACAGTGCACACTTCAAGTACATTACAGTTATTCAAATTAATCCAGTGTATATGTTTAACAACTGAATAGCTCTGCAGTTCTGTAGGAAAAAAATTGGCTGCATCCAAGCTATTGCTTAATGTTCTTTTATTTTTACAAAATAAAAGTAAACAAACTTAGTGCAGCATTGTAGTAGGAAAACTATAACACTCAAAATGAGTGAGATAAATACAGTTTCACTTTGAACTTTACATTCAAAGAACATAATTCTGTTTAATGCAGTGATGCACTAAAAATGAACAGAAATCTCCACTCAGAAGTGGTGTAGCAGCTTAACTTGAATATAAAAAAAACAAATAAGTTACAGCATTACAGTGAAACCTGAATAACAAAATAAAATGGAAAGTCACTCTTTTGTTATGAAGGAAAGCCAGTTCTTAAAGTGCTTGTATTGTGACAATGGTTTGATGGACGTTTCTACGCGAAGTGAGTGTGTTTTGACCCTTTGGGGCTTCCATAGTGCATGGAATAGCGCGCTTGGCTCTAGCTGTCCGCTATTCGGTACCAAATAGTTAATAAAGTGTTATGCTCCCGACAATTTGTGAATATACAGTGTATTTATTTCTTTATTAAGCAAGTGCATCACTACGACGCTCGGTTACATAACTAAGCCAATCAGAGTGCCCGATACTGAGATGTCGATCAGTCTTGTAACACGTAAACTCGTAAAAGCTGTATGTCCTGGTCCTGAAGCTTTCATACTCGGATTAAAAGTTATTGTTTTGTAAACCGGAGTGATCCTTGACTCACACACCATATAAATAGTAAAATCCTACAGTAATGAACGCAGCTCTGCTACTACCGCCTCGTGAAACGCTCGCATTGCAGACAATACACTACACTGTTGGACTTGTTTCACTTTCAAATTTAAAGTATTTCCACACAGCGGACATGCTGACGTAAAACTAAAGATCGGGACTACGATCGGCATTAGTAAAGCTGATACCGATCAGTTAAAAAATGCCTTGATCAGCCCCGATTCCGGGATCGGGACATCCCTAGTCAGGAGTGGAGGTCAACATCAGTAGAGGGAAAGCGTAATGCAATCGGGTAATTGGATACGACTAGACTGGGAGGACAATTGGGGGGAAAACTGACAAAAAATACACTTGGCTAAATAAATTACACTATAAGCCTACAGTGTATCACAAAAGTGAGTACACCCCTCACATTTCTGCAAATATTTCATTATATCTTTTCATGGGACAACACTATAGACATGAAACTTGGATATAACTTAGAGTAGTCAGTGTACAGCTTGTATAGCAGTGTAGATTTACTGTCTTCTGAAAATAACTCAACACACAGCCATTAATGTCTAAATAGCTGGCAACATAAGTGAGTACACCCCACAGTGAACATGTCCAAATTGTGCCCAAATGTGTCGTTGTCCCTCCCTGGTGTCATGTGTCAAGGTCCCAGGTGTAAATGGGGAGCAGGGCTGTTAAATTTGGTGTTTTGGGTACAATTCTCTCATACTGGCCACTGGATATTCAACATGGCACCTCATGGCAAAGAACTCTCTGAGGATGTGAGAAATAGAATTGTTGCTCTCCACAAAGATGGCCTGGGCTTTAAGAAGATTGCTAACACCCTGAAACTGAGCTACAGCATGGTGGCCAAGGTCATACAGCGGTTTTCCAGGACAGGTTCCACTCGGAACAGGCTTCGCCAGGGTCGACCAAAGAAGTTGAGTCCACGTGTTCGGCGTCATATCCAGAGGTTGGCTTTAAAAAATAGACACATGAGTGCTGCCAGCATTGCTGCAGAGGTTGAAGACGTGGGAGGTCAGCCTGTCAGTGCTCAGACCATACGCCGCACACTGCATCAACTCGGTCTGCATGGTCGTCATCCCAGAAGGAAGCTGACGCACAAGAAAGCCCGCAAACAGTTTGCTGAAGACAAGCAGTCCAAGAACATGGATTACTGGAATGCCCTGTTGTCTGACGAGACCAAGATAAACTTGTTTGGCTCAGATGGTGTCCAGCATGTGTGGCGGCGCCCTGGTGAGAAGTACCAAGACAACTGTATCTTGCCTACAGTCAAGCATGGTGGTGGTAGCATCATGGTCTTGGGCTGCATGAGTGTTGCTGGCACTGGGGAGCTGCAGTTCATTTAGGGAAACATGAATTCCAACATGTACTGTGACATTCTGAAACAGAGCATGATCCCCTCCCTTCGAAAACTGGGCCTCATGGCAGTTTTCCAACAGGATAACGACCCCAAACACAACCTCCAAGATGACAACTGCCTTGCTGAGGAAGCTGAAGATAAAGGTGATGGACTAAACCCAATTGAGCACCTGTGGCGCATCCTCAAGTGGAAGGTGGAGGAGTTCAAGGTGTCTAACATCCACCAGCTCCGTGATGTCATCATGGAGGAGTGGAAGAGGATTCCAGTAGCAACCTGTGCAGCTCTGGTGAATTCCATGCCCAGGAGGGTTAAGGCAGTGCTGGATAATAATGGTGGTCACACCAAATATTGACACTTTGGGCACAATTTGGACATGTTCACTGTGGGGTGTACTCACTTATGTTGCCAGCCATTTAGACATTAATGGCTGTGTGTTGAGTTATTTTCAGAAGACAGTAAATCTACACTGCTATACAAGTTGTACACTGACTACTCTAAGTTATATCCAAGTTTCATGTCTATAGCGTTGTCCCATGAAAAGATATAATGAAATATTTGCAGAAATGTGAGGGGTGTACTCACTTTTGTGATACACTGTACATCATATGTAAGTATTTTGGAGTCATTAACTTTTTTGGTTTTGCAATTACTGATTCAGTCATTTAGCTGAGTCATTTTTGTCCTTATAAAGGTATGTATCAATTATTTGCAATTTAGAGTTAAATAGACACTGCTGGTTGGAAAAGAGGTATCCAATGTAAACATAAGTCACAAAAAATCATGTTAATTGGAGCAGTGGTAGCTCAACAGAGAAAGAATTAAAGATTAATGATCGTGAAGTTAATGGCTCAAGCCCTGCCAGCAACATGTTGCCACTGTTGATGCTATAAATGTAAATGTGGTAGCTCAGTGGCCGTAGCGAACCATGACTGTTAAACCTTGTCCCTATGAGAGAATGTTTTGTTTTCATTGTAATACAAAAGCGTGCAGGAAATGGTGGCACCAAAGTGCAAAGAACACATGTTAACCCTAGCTTGTGTTATATTACATAATAATTATACATTTATATAAGATATATAGAAATATAAGACCCGATTGCATTATGCTTCCCCTCTACTGTTTGTTTGCTTGTTTATTAGGATTTTAATGTCATGTTTTACACTTTGGTTACATTCAGACAGAAACAGTAGTTACTCGTTACACAAGGTTCATCAGTTCACAAGGTTATATCAAACACAGTCTTGAACAATATAATGTCTCCAATTCACCTCACTTGCATGTCTTTGGACTGTGGGAGGAAACCGGAGCTCCCAGAGGAAACCTATAAAACCTGGACCGCCCCACCTGGGGATCAAACCCAGTACCTTCTAGCTGTGAGTTGACAGTGCTACCCACTTAGCCATTGTGCCGCCCTCCCCTCTACAGATGTTGACCTCCACTCCTGACTGAGGAGAGCCGTGACTAAGGATTACATTATTCCTTGTCGCTGTGCAGATGTCATAAATCAGCCAGCAGAGGTCGTAATTGCAACAGATACGAGGAATACCTATTGGCACCCTCCCAGAATAACAAGCCAATCATTGTTCGTGTAGGCACCCAGCCTGCCGTTAGCAGAGCTGAGATTCAAACCGACGAGTTCAACATGCCAGCTCTAGTGTGCTAGCGTGTTTTACCGCTGCATGTGCTATACATATTAGAACATTCTATAGGCAGTACAGTTGGGCAGCAGGTGGTGTAAGTACTGCACAACTTCAGGATTGAAAACTTATTCCCAGTGTATGTTTCATGTTCGATCCATGTCTGTGTGGGTTCACATCATGTACTTTAGGTTTCCTTCCATTTCCCAAACACATGCAGAAAGTAGAATGGCTACTGTCATTGCCTCTAGGTCAGAGTAAGTGGGTAAATAAATCAGTGTGTTGCCTTGATTTGATGAAGTGGTGCTCTGTCCAGGCTTGATTCCTGCCTGTCACTCTGTATTACAGGGTGCTATGGTTGAATGACTGCAGTTTCTCACCTGATATCCTTGATTGTGGCTCTCTTTAAAGGATCCACCTGGAGCATCAGCATCAGCAGGCTGGCTACAGAACGGTTGAGGTACTCAGGGATGTAGAAAACTCCTCCACGGATCTTCTTGAAGAGCGTAGGCACATGCTCGTCATCAAAGGGCAAAGTGCCGCATAACAAAGCATATAAGATCACACCACAGCTCCAGATGTCCACCTCTGGCCCTGCATACAGTCTTTTAAAACAACAATACACACGTGAATCAAGTATGTTGGTTTAAAATTGTGCATTTGAAACTTTTGTGCCAAGTAACACAATGCTGCAAATGTTTGGTCCAAATAAAAACTTTGGATTTAGCTTGAATGTATAAATGCTTGCTGGAAGTCTTTTTAAATATGAAAAACTAATGAAAATTGTGTCAAGTCTGGAACCTTTTTAGTAAAAACAGGAATTTCTCCTGGATAAAGCATTGATTTGTCACAGGACCTCCAAATTGCACCTCCACGTAATATGAACGAAGAGCTTGTGCAATACATTATAGTTAGGGCCCTACAAAGGTGACAGTGCTACCCACTGAGCCACTGTGCAGCCCTCTATTTGTTTATGTACATTAATGCAGTGTTTCAATAAGTCTAATGTATAATGTGGTATTTCAGATGCAAGTGTTTGTCATGCACATGTATGTGTGTGTGCTGAGGGCTCTTAAGTATCAGCCTATTAAATAAAAATATTGACCAATGGCTATCACATATTTTGGTTCTTACATCACTAGTTCTGTCCTGTTCCCCATTTGACCATGGCTTTGCATTTTCTGTAGGAAAGACTTGCTAAGACCTAACCTGCTTGCTACTATATGCTAAATGGACGATAAAAAGGGACAGTGGCAGCCTAGTGGGTAGAGCTTTGGGCTATCAACCGGAAGATTGGCGGTTCAAATCCAGGCCCTGCTATGCAGCCACTGTTGGGTCCTTGAGCAAGGCCCTGAACACTCTCTGCTCCAGGGGCGGTGTACAATGGCTGACCCTGCGCTCTGACCCCAGCATCCAAACAAGCAGGGATATGCGAAGAAAGAATTTCATTGTACTGTACATATGACAAATAAAGTATATCTATTTATCTATCTTCTATCTAAAACCTGTTCGGATGTCATCCTAGCAAGACATTTTTAATAAGACACAACCAATAAGATAATAAGACAGGATGTTCGATTTATAACGTTTAGTGCAGTTTAATTTTTGTCATATTATTTTTCTGTAATTAATCAGCACATCTGAGAGAAAAGTTGATTAATTATCACAGCAGTTCCATCCTTTGTCACCACATTTATATTTTCCACTGAAACCTAACTTCTATTTAGCTTGTTAAATCAATAGCCTCTAGATACCTCTAGATATTTTCTGCTGTGCTTCCATATTTTTCATTCACCTTTCTCCACTTGAATCACTTAATGGTCAAACCACATGATCACTGAGAGCATGAATTCCAGAGTTTTATTTAAATGCACCATTACAAATTAGGAATGTGACAGGGTCAGAGGTCCTGTGCTCTTACCTTCCAGAAATGACCTCTGGAGCAGCATAGTTAGGAGAACCGCAGCTTGTTCTCAAGAACTCTCCGTCTGACATCATGTTTGACAGGCCTGAAAGCAAACACGAAAGCACTGCTCTTAGCATCAGACAGACCAGGCTTTTGTTACTAATGAGAGCCATTATATTTTTAAGGTTGAAGTTGTTCCATTTGATTGATTAAATGTTTGATAGGATCAACGTTAATGGTACTAAATGCAAAGGTCAGCTAATTGGGTTCAGAGATCAACAAAGGGAAAACTCTATTTGGAAGCCAGTGACTATATATGGCTATATATGCTTTCAAAATGCTGATCTGTAAAATAATCTATGAACATTAAGAATTAAAAATCCCTGCAACGTAAAAATGTATATGTAAACAAAGATTGTGTATGCTACATGGCCAAAAATCATAGCTATCATGTCCATAACTATAAGATTTCCATCTAGTAAAACTAAGTTAGCCAGCTTAGAGAAAAAAACATTATTCTTCTTCCATCAAACTGTAAATATAAACAAAAATCTTCTATCATTTTACCCCCCCATCCTTCCTTTAGTCTCTTTTTTCTAAACATTAGACTAGTGCCAAATTAGACATCAAACCAGACAACTGTAAGCAAGTGTTTCCTGAAGAAATATCTCCCTTGCCTTCCCATCCCATTTATTTTTTTCTTTGTTTGTACCAAAGTCAGCAATTTTGGCGTTCATGTTTCCATCCAGCAGGACATTTTCGGGTTTCAGGTCTCTGTGCACCACCATGTGTCTGTGGCAGTAGTCCACCGCAGAGATGATCTGCTGGAACAAACGTCGTGCCTCACTTTCCTCTACCTGGCCAGAGAAAATAAGAAATGGAATAATAATGTCCTGAATAGATTGCAATCAGTTTCAAAGATCATTTTTCCAATGACAACAACTAAGAAAACAAGGTGTAAATCAAAGTAACATCATTAAGAGGGTAAATCAGTTTGCAAGAACTTAAAGTGTACAATTTGCATAACTAAATAATCATACTGCAGTAAATAATCATACTGCAACATACTGCAAGACAAGTTTAACCAATCTGATGCTGAGCATCAGTTTAAAACCAATATTGGACTGAAACACTGGGCTGGTATAAGGTTCCATTTGATTTAATCTTATGACGTGTTCTGTCATGGGCATGAGTAATTTTACAGTTGAGTGAGCATTTAAAGAAACAAGTAATACATTTTTAATAAACAAAAGCAGCATTTTTTTAAGTAAATAACTAATTTAATGAAAATAATTAATGAAAATGACTGAGTGGATTACAATGTATTTATTAAACGTGCAGTTTCTGATACAAATACAATACTGCATTATTTTATAATGTCATTTAACTTTTAAATCTTTATTATTAATACATATTTTAGGTGCTCGGATGGCGCAGCTGTAAATACGCTATCCCACTACCGCTGATATCCAGGGTTCAAATCTCAGCAGTATCGACCGGGCGGGCATCTATATAGACATAACTGAGTAATGTCTAAAGGGATGGCTGAAACAGCCTATCCATTGGGAGAAAGTGAACATCAGCATATACACTTGTTTGACATACAAAAATAGAAAAGCCTTGACTAAAAAAACACTAATTGAAATATATTAATTTTAACTGATTCCTGATTAACCTGGTGTGCCGATTTATAAAATCTAGTACTTGTGGTTATAAGATTGCATTACTCCTGTTAATAGTAAGAATGGCTGGGAAACACATTAGAGACTAGAAATAAAGCCTTTTTGAGACTCTTACCCTTCCATGCTTACAGATATAGTCAAAGAGCTCCCCTCCAGACACATACTCCATCACCATGAAGAAATCTGTAGGAGTGCTGATCACCTGATACCTGCAACACACACATTCACAGGTACATCTGCTTTACACATCATTGTTTTTGAACAGATCTTCAGAATTTAGAGACTATAACAATGATTTACTTTAAAGGTCATTCATAAGTGCAAAACTATGAGAGTGACATATTTGATCAGTTGCAGTGTTATTAGGCTGTATACCTAATATAATTATGCAATAAAATGTGTGTGCTATCATGAATAATATCATGGCTGTGATTAAGTCATAGGCACAAGCCAAAGGGCAGTTACCATAGTCATGGTGTTATTTGTGACAACACCATCCTTCAGTGCTCTATAGATTTATACACAGTTTTGCAAGTAAAGAAAGGAATAAAGCAAAGAAAACACAATATTCTTTAATACAATTTTCATCTTTTCCCCCTTTGGCTAACTAGTTTATTAATATATTCCTTGTCATAGTGTCGTGTACAACAAAATAAATCAGCATTCACAAATAACAGACAGTGATAAAAATCTACATAAAATATTAAACTAAGCTGAGACTGCAAATAACATTATACAATATGAATATAAAATAAAGGTTATATAAGAATCCAGAATATGTTTAGTAGCTGAGTGAAGTATAAATTTAAAATATAAACCTGATGCACTACAAAATTGCATGTGTTCCTAAAATGTTAAAAAGCAGTGGTCATATAAAACAAGTCATAAATGCAATACATATGACATACAGCAGCTAAGGAAGTTCACATGTACATAATTAGTGTTCTTTTAACAAACAAGAATATCTGAACATGGTGCAGTTGGAATGAAATCTATGTAAACAAAAATAACCAGGCCTCAGTGCAGTGGTCTAAAAGTGTACTGTAGTGTGTGAATGCATGCAGGTCCCAAACGGTCAGTGTTGGTGTTTGGTAGTGTTAAGTTCACATATGGCTCTGGGGTGAAAGCTATTTTTAAGTCTGTTTGACCATGATGTAATGACCTGAAGTGTCTCACCAAGAGCAGCAAATCAAATAGGTGAGAATGGGATGAGTCTTTAAGTATATTGGCTGCTTTAAGTATACACAGACCAGGCATAACATTATGACCACTGACAGGTGAAGTGAATAACACTGATTATCTCTTCATCACGGCACCTGTTAGTGGGTGGGATATATTAGGCAGCAAGTGAACATTTTATCCTGAAAGTAGATGTGTTAGAAACAGGACAAATGGGCAAGCGTATGTATTTGAACGAGTTTGACAAGGGCCAAATTGTGACGGCTAGCCAACTGGGTCAGAGCATCTCCAAAACTGCAGTTCTTGTGGGGTGTTCCCGGTCTGCAGTAATCAGTATATATCAAAAGTGGTCCAAGGAAAAAACAGTGGTAAACCGGAGACAGGGTCATGGGCGGCCAAGGCTCATTGATGCACATGGGGAGCAAAGGCTGGCCCGTGTGGTCCGATCCAACAGACGAGCTACTGTAGCTCAAATTGCTGAAGAAGTTAATGCTGGTTCTGATAGAAAGGTGAAATTAAGCAAATTTTCCTGTGAATTTAGTAGGGCCCTAAACATAAGGTATTAAAGCAGGGTTATACAAAGAAAACAAAGGGAAAGTGTGACTCGACGGAAAAGATACAGCAGATCACACAGGGGGGCATCCGAGATAGTGTGAATAACGTTTTTTAAATAACAAATAAAAGACTGTTTAGGAAAATCTCCCCATAACCAGAATTAATTTTTGCCTTGACAGCTTGGCGCTGCCAGAATGAAAGGCATCGATGGCTGTTGCTGTATGCACACTGAAAGTAAAAGGTCAGATCTGTTATTTAATAGACATCACAGCCAGTGAGAAGTGATGTGAGCCTTTTCACAACGTTGCCTAGCAGGAGCTCATGTCGCACTTTGTATTCAGCATGATCTTTCCTCTGGCTTTTCCATGCTTGTAATTGATACATTACTCCTAAAGGTAAAGTGTGTGACAAAGGGATTCTGATGACACTCGGTATACCCCTGTTACCCTGGCTCTGGTTTGTACCTTTTTGTTTGTATCTTTTTGTATTTACCTTTTTTAAGGTAAGAAACAGCCTGCTAACAGAATGGAAACCTCTTTTTGATCTGCTCAAAGCTGTTAGTTGTGTAAATGGAAAAGGGGTATTGTGTAGACCAGCGGTCCCCAATCTTTTTTGCAGCACAGACCGGTTTCATATAAGATATAATTTCACAGACCGGCGGGGACAGGAGGATTCAAAATAGAATAAATAAAAAAAGGCAAATCAGAGTAAATCCTTAGCTTTTTTTTGCTGCAACGAGACGCTACTCCCACCTAATGGTGATAAAAGACAATAACACCCCAAGAGTTGGAAATTTAATTGCTTTGTAGCGATCTCTAATTATTTATTCTTTCTGTGCGGCCCGGTAATTAATGACCCACTGACCCTGGTGGTTGGGGACCACTGGTATAGACAGTAAGTACAAAAGTATGTGGACACCTGACCCTGAAGTTGTTGGACTTCCCAATCCAATACCATAATCATTAATATGGAGGGTCTCCTTCTCATCTACAGCTCTTCTGGAAAAGCTTTCCACACGAGTCTGGAGTTTTAATTTATCCCTAATGTGGATGGATGGATGGATGGATGGATGGATGGAGGAATGGATGGATGGATGGATGGATGGATGGATGGATGGATGGATAGATAGATAGATAGATAGATAGATAGATAGATAAACAGTCTTTATAAATTAATTTAATAGACAATAATGAGTGATACATTTCCAAATTAACAGTGCTCAGTTGTTTTGGTTGTGGTTGTGGGATTGATAATGTGCAGCTGTGTTAGTAGCTAAGCACTGTAGGGCCACAGGGTCCTTTTTTCCTCTGACTGAGGTTATAATACATACATAAAATGTGTGAGTGTGTGTAGGGTTGGGCGGTATGACAGTATACTGTGATATTTAAAATTGTTGACGATATTTAAAAATGGTGACGGTATTTTAAAAAATGTGAAGCGCCAAATTTCTGCTTCAGGTTTACCTTGAAAACTGAGACTTTAAGACATTCGCGCATCCACAGTAAGGGAGGGGTGGGAGCACTGTACAGCACCTCTCTTCATTAACGTATATAAAGACGTCACTGCACTTGTTACGTTTCAGTTTCATCTGTTAGTTTTTTTTTTTTTATGTTACAGCCTGACCCTAGACATGATGGCAGCATGTACCTCTCTAAAATACAGATATCTGCCTCTGCGTTAATGGAACCTCTAGTCAACCATTCCAGGACACTGATAAACCCCAACGTTTGGTCTGGATGGTCCTGTTTGTCTTTAGCACAGATAACTTAACGTTCGCTTTTCTGAAAAACAACAGCAGTCAGATAAGTTTATACTCTTTTAGACCATCTGAGATGAGAAAAGTGCCCTGCAATTTATACTGTCATTGGAATAGACATTCCGAATAATCTCAAAAATGATGAATACACTTAGTTGCCTACTATTGGTCATTTAAAGTTAAATAAGTGACTTTTTAAATAATGACTAATTTAATAATGACTTTTCATCACTGTAGTAACAGCCAAACTCAGCTCTCATAAATAACTAGGTACAACATAAAACAAGACAAAAATATTGAAAATATAGAATATTTACATGACATAGATGTATATGTATCCACTGGGCTTGAATAATGCAAAACAGGCATTAATCATGCTGCCGTGGTTTTATTTAAATGTAAGAAACTGACATTACTCAATATTATCCAAGAGCAAACACAAACACGTGGTCCAACACTGTTACCCATGTAAATCCCTATACCAACCTGCTAAAATGTACCTGTTTGTTTTTTTTCCAACAGTGACCGCTCTGCCTGAGAGCATGAGTTTTACCTCATAATGTAACATGTCTGTCATTCCTGTTTCAAAACAGGAAGCAGCCCTTTCTGATCATTTCTCAACTACCTAAAGTCTCGTAGTACTCAGGAAAACAAGCTACCTTAAAGAGAGGTGGAGATTTCCCCCCCACTCATAAAGACTCCTTTGTTTAGGAAGTGCGCTTTGTTCACGATAACCTGATTCGGGATAAGGTGCGGATCTAAAGTCAGAGGCTTTAGAATTCAGCGCTCAATCTCGAGTTTGATCAGGTCACCTTAATAAAACAGCATTTATTTAGCCAGTGTACGACTATCACATGAATTAGGGCATACGTTTCCATTGGGTTTCATTTGGGAAGGATGGGGGGTTATTTTCTAGCTTATTTACTAGCACACCCCACACACTTTTAAAATAATATAACTCAATAAAAATAGATGCAGTTGGCTACTGCACATGTGTCAAAGGGGGTGTGTGTTAGTCACAGCTCTCCTCAGTCAGAGTAAGCTTAAACAACTGTGGTGACTTAATCGCCATAATCACTGTCTAAGAAGTGGGTCAAAATAATCTGTCTTATAAGTTCAATGTCTTATTAGAATCCACTCTATTTAGGGAGCTGCCTAGGAAGGCAGTAGGCAGCAAGGGAGCTCACTGGGTTTTTAGACAGTCCCCATATCAACCAATTTCTTAGTTTAAGTATCTCTAAAACAGCACCCATCAACAGTGGTCTGAGGAGGGACAAGCCATGATGAACTGCCACCAGGTTGTTGGTCTGGACTAGGGCTGGGCGATATGGATATATAATATCTCTATATTTTTTCGCTGAACGGCGATATACGATATATATCTCGATATTTTTTTATCCCATAAGGTAATAACAAAAAGACACTTCTTAGACAAAGCTACATGTTCCAAATTTTTTACAGGCACTTTTATTAAAATTCATGCTGGGGAAGCTTCACACAAGAACTATTTTTACTTAAAAAAAAATAAAAGAGCTATTCTAAGAAAAAGAAAGTTGTTTCTAAGGCATCTCCTGTCGTGTAATGTGAATTACAAATATATTGTCTGGCCCTTTAAGAATGTTAAGTGCACTATAGGGCGCAGGGAGCGAGTGTGTAGGGAAGGTATCAGAATTTATCGTTTCCGGCTGTGCTCATCTTCTTCTGTTGTTTTGCACTGAGCTTGTGTGGTATTAAAAGTAGCGTTCTCGTTAAACCCCCCTCACATGTTTGGACTTCGAATTATTTTACATCACCGTCGCCACAACATTTACATTAATATTTTCTTTTACTGTATAGAACTCAGTTCTGTAATACAGGTATAACTAATCGTTCATGTTACTGTGTAACTATTACAACATTTAATGCATTTTAATCAGCGTTCTGCTTCATGCACTTTATTATTATTTAACAGCTTTATTTGCTGTTTGCTCCTTGTTTACTGAGTTAGTTCATGCAATTTTATAAATTTTTGGTTGTTTATTGGCCGACAACAAGAAATACTATAAAAAGAAGATAAATAAATAAATGACGACGTCGGGCGATCATCCAGTATAAACTAACATGACCACGTACATATATATCGATATTTTATAAAATCTCGATATATCGCCCAGCCCTAGTTTGAACTATAGTTATAGTTGGAGGGATGTACATGGATATAAATACTCTGATCAAGTGTGTTTGTGTGTGTGTGTGTTTGACAGTGACTCCTCACACCTGTTATTGCTTGCTACTGCAATTCAACAGCTGTGTGTGTGTGGTGGGGGGGTGCTTGTAGGTTTTGAGAAACAGACTGGAGACACAAAGCCTTTGAGTCAAAAATATTTTTAAAACAATGAATCTTTCATTATCAGTCCAGTACTGCAGGGGTTCTCAATCACTGGGCGGGTGGATGTAAGCAACTGTGGTCCTTCTAGTGGATTGTAGACCTACACTCAGAATAAACCAGTGCAGCTCACTTGGTTTGTAATGGCACATCATATGATTTATGATGTGTTCAGATCATTGTGTAAGTCGCTTTAGATAAAAGCATCTGCTAAATGCTGAAAATGTGAATGTAAATATGATTTATAAAAGCCTTAAAAGCATAATGTTCAGTTGCTTGGGTCTAACGTGCTGGATTGGAATTCACCTCTTTACTGCTGCAACAGTGAGGAATATGGAGAAAATATCATGTTCCTTTGTGTGTACTAAGGCTTTTTGTAAGATCTTTTTGATATTAATAACATCATGTTTTTCTTTTTCTCCAGGTGTCGAGGGTTTTGGGGGGGCATTATTTTCTTTCTCTCTTGTTTTTTCTGTTCCTCCCTCCACCACCTCTTGTTCATCATGTCTTTCCGTAAGGAGATGGAAAAGTATCGGGACGTGGATGAGGATGAGCTTCTGCAGAAACTCAGTGAGGAAGAACTAAGGAGATTGGAGGATGAGCTTGAAGAACTCGATCCTGATGTAAGAACAAATTGTTTATATTTGTAATAGCTGTTAATGTGATGTGATAGGATGTGTAAGGTGATTTAGTGTTACTGGAAAGGATATATTGCTGGGTACAGTGATTAGTTTAACATTTTTAGGGATGTGATGGTGGATTATTGTTGAGTGATATAAGATTGATCTGATTAGTTGCATAGGTGTTGTTAAGTGATGTGATTGGTTGGTTGTGATGCAATTATTAAATTATTAATGCTGTAATTATTTTAAAAGGTTTTAAGTGACATGACTGGTTGGTTGTCTATTTCTAGTAGTGTTATTGGTTGATCAGCATTGATGTGATTGCTGGGTCGGTTATTGTTAATTAGGTCATAGTTTAGATAAATTTGTTGAGGGAATTTTTGGGAAGATTGTTGGGAATGTTTGGGTGAATTGTTGAGGGAATGGTTGGGTGGGTTGTTGAGAGAATAATTGGGTGAATTGTTGGGGGAATGGTTGGGTGGATTGTTGAGAGAACGTTTGGGTGGATTGTTGAGGGAATGTTTGGGTGGATTGTTGAGAGAACGTTTGGGTGTGGTTGGGTGGGTTGTTGAGAGAATAATTGGGTGAATTGTTGGGGGAATGGTTGGGTGGGTTGTTGATGGAATTGTTGGGTGAATTGTTGGGTGAATTTTTGGGTGAATTGCTGAGGGAATGGTTTGGTGAATTGTTGAAAACGTTTGGGTAGATTGTTGGGAATGTTTGGGTGGATTGTTGGGAATGTTTGGGTGGATTTTTGAAAAAACTTTTGGGTGGATTGTTGAGAAAACGTTTGGGTGGATTGTTAAGGGAATGGTTGGGTGGATTGTTGAGGGAACAATTGGGTGGATTGTTAAGGGAATGGTTGGGTGGATTGTTGAGGGAACAATTGGGTGGATTGTTAAGGGAATGGTTGGGTGGATTGTTGAGGGAACAATTGGGTGGATTGTTAAAGGAATGGTTGGGTGGATTGTTGAGGGAACAATTGGGTGGATTGTTAAGGGAATGGTTGGGTGGATTGTTGAGGGAATTTTTAGGTAGATTGTTGGGAATGGGTGAATTGTTGAGGGGATGTTTGGGTGAATGGTTGGGTGGATTGTTGAGGGAATGTTTGGGTGGAATGTTGAGAAAACGTTTGGGTGGACTGTTGAAAAAACGTTTGGGTGGATTGTTGAAAAAAAGTTTGGGTGAATTGTTGTGAAAACGTTTGGGTGGATTGTTGAGGGAACATTTGGGTGGATTGTTGAGGGAACATTTGGGTGGATTGTTGAGGGAACATTTGGGTGGATTGTTGAGAAAACGTTTGGGTGGATTGTTGTGAAAACGTTTGGGTGGATTGTTGAGGGAACATTTGGGTGGATTGTTGAGAAAACGTTTGGGTGGATTGTTGTGAAAACGTCTGGGTGGATTGTTGAGAAAACGTTTGGGTGGACTGTTGGGAATGTTTGGGTGAATTGTTGTGAAAACATTTGGGTGGATTGTTGAGTGAATGTTTGGGTGGATTGTTGTGAAAACGTTTGGGTGGATTGTTGAGAAAACGTTTGGGTGGATTGTTGAGGGAATGTTTGGGTGAATTGTTGTGAAAACGTTTGGGTGTATTGTTGAGAACTCAACGTTCCCCCCGAACGTTCCCTCAAGGTTCCTTCACGAACTTTCCCCCAACGTTCCCCCACGAACGTTCCCTCAAGGTTCCCTCACGAACGTTCCCCCAAGGTTTCCCCACGAACGTTCCCTCAACGTTCCCCACCGAACAATCCCCCAACGTTGCCCCCAAACGTTCCCTCAACGTTCCTTCACGAACGTTCCCCCAATGTTCCCCCCGAACGTCCCCCCAAAGTTACCACACGAACGTTGAGAAAACGTTTGGGTGAATTGTTGAGGGAACATTTTGGTGGATTGTTAAGGGAATGGTTGGGTGAATTGTTGAGAGTATGGTTGGGTGGACTGTTGAGAAAACGTTTGGGTGGACTGTTGAGAAAAAATTTGGGTGGATTGTTGAGAAAACGTTTGGGTGGACTGTTGAGAAAACATCTGGGTGGATTGTTGAGAAAACGTTTGGGTGGATTGTTGAGAAAACGTTTGGGTGGATTGTTGAGGGAATGTTTGGGTGAATTGTTGAGAAAACGTTTGGGTGAATTGTTGAGAAAACGTTTGGGTGGATTGTTGAGAAAACGTTTGGGTGGATTGTTGAGAAAACGTTTGGGTGGATTGTTGAGGGAATGTTTGGGTGGACTGTTGAGAATGTTTGGGTGGATTGTTGAGGGAATGTTTGGGTGGATTGTTGAGAAAACGTTTGGGTGGATTGTTGATAAAACACGTTTGGGTGGATTGTTGATAAAACGTTTGGGTGGATTGTTAAGAAAACGTTTGGGTGAATTGTTGAGGGAATGTTTGGGTGGATTGTTGAGGGAATGTTTGGGTGGATTGTTGAGGAAATGTTTGGGTGGATTGTTGATAAAACGTTTGGGTGGATTGTTGAGAAAACGTTTCGGTGGATTGTTGAGAAAACGTTTGGGTGAATTGTTGAGGGAATGTTTGGGTGGATTGTTGAGGGAATGTTTGGGTGGATTGTTGAGAAAACGTTTGGGTGAATTGTTGAGGGAATTTTTGGGTGGATTGTTGAGAGAACGTTTGGGTGTGGTTGGGTGGGTTGTTGAGAGAATAATTGGGTGAATTGTTGGGGGAATGGTTGGGTGGGTTGTTGATGGAATTGTTGGGTGAATTGTTGGGTGAATTTTTGGGTGAATTGTTGAGGGAATGGTTTGATGAATTGTTGAAAACGTTTGGGTAGATTGTTGGGAATGTTTGGGTGGATTGTTGGGAATGTTTGGGTGGATTGTTAAGAAAACGTTTGGGTGGATTGTTAAGAAAACGTTTGGGTGGATTGTTAAGGGAATGGTTGGGTGTATTATTGAGGGAACAATTGGGTGGATTGTTAAGGGAATGGTTGGGTGGATTGTTGAGAAAACGTTTGGGTGGATTGTTAAGGGAATGGTTGGGTGGATTGTTGAGAAAACGTTTGGGTGGATTGTTAAGGGAATGGTTGGGTGGATTATTGAGGGAACAATTGGGTGGATTGTTAAGGGAATGGTTGGGTAGATTATTGAGGGAACAATTGGGTGGATTGTTAAGGGAATGGTTGAATGGATTGTTGAGAAAACGTTTGGGTGGATTGTTAAGGGAATGGTTGGGTGGATTATTGAGGGAACAATTATTGAGGGAACAATTGGGTGGATTGTTAAGGGAATGGTTGGGTAGATTATTGAGGGAACAATTGGGTGGATTGTTAAGGGAATGGTTGAATGGATTGTTGAGAAAACGTTTGGGTGGATTGTTAAGGGAATGGTTGGGTGGATTATTGAGGGAACAATTGGGTGGATTGTTAAGGGAATGGTTGGGTGGATTATTGAGGGAACAATTGGGTGGATTGTTGAGGGAATGTTTGGGTGGATTGTTGAGAAAACGTTTGGGTGGATTGTTGAGGGAATGTTTGGGTGAATTGTTGTGAAAACGTTTGGGTGTATTGTTGAGAACTCAACGTTCCCCCCGAACGTTCCCCCAACGTTCCCCCACGAACGTTCCCTCAACGTTCCTTCATGAACGTTCCCCCAACGTTCCTTCACGAACGTTCCCCCAATGTTCCCCCCGAACGTTCCCTCAAGGTTCCTTCATGAACGTTCCCCCACGAATGTTTCCCCAACGTTTCCCCGTAAACGTTCCCTCAACATTCCCCCCCGAACATTTCCCCAACGTCCCCCCCGAACGTTCCCTCAAAGTTCCTTCACGAACGTTCCCCCCGAACGTCCCCCAAACGTTACGACACGAACATTGAGAAAACGTTTGGATGGATTATTGAGGGAATGGTTGGGTGGACTGTTGAGAAAACGTTTGGGTGGACTGTTGAGAAAACGTTTGGGTGGATTGTTGAGAAAACGTTTGGGTGGATTGTTGAGAAAACATTTGGGTGGATTGTTGAGGGAATGTTTGGGTGAATTGTTGAGAAAACGTTTGGGTGGATTGTTGAGAAAACGTTTGGGTGGATTGTTGAGGGAATGTTTGGGTGAATTGTTGAGAAAACGTTTGGGTGAATTGTTGAGAAAACGTTTGGGTGGATTGTTGAGAAAACGTTTGGGTGGATTGTTGAGAATGTTTGGGTGGATTGTTGAGGGAATGTTTGGGTGAATTGTTGAGAAAACGTTTGGGTGAATTGTTGAGAAAACGTTTGGGTGGATTGTTGAGAAAACGTTTGGGTGGATTGTTGAGGGAATGTTTGGGTGAATTGTTGAGAAAACGTTTGGGTGAATTGTTGAGAAAACGTTTGGGTGGATTGTTGAGAAAACGTTTGGGTGGATTGTTGAGGGAATGTTTGGGTGAATTGTTGAGAAAACGTTTGGGTGAATTGTTGAGAAAACGTTTGGGTGGATGTTGAGAAAACGTTTGGGTGGATTGTTGAGAAAACGTTTGGGTGGATTGTTGAGAAAACGTTTGGGTGGATTGTTGAGGGAATGTTTGGGTGGATTGTTGAGAAAACGTTTGGGTGGATTGTTGATAAAACGTTTGGGTGGATTGTTGAGAAAACGTTTGGGTGGATTGTTGAGAAAACGTTTGGGTGGATTGTTGAGAAAACGTTTGGGTGGATTGTTGAGAAAACGTTTGGGTGGATTGTTGAGGGAATGTTTGGGTGGATTGTTGAGAAAACGTTTGGGTGGATTGTTGATAAAACGTTTGGGTGGATTGTTGAGAAAACGTTTGGGTGGATTGTTGAGAAAACGTTTGGGTGGATTGTTGAGAAAACGTTTGGGTGGATTGTTGAGAAAACGTTTGGGTGGATTGTTGAGGGAATGTTTGGGTGGATTGTTGAGAAAACGTTTGGGTGGATTGTTGATAAAACGTTTGGGTGGATTGTTGAGAAAACGTTTGGGTGGATTGTTGAGAAAACGTTTGGGTGGATTGTTGAGAAAACGTTTGGGTGAATTGTTGAGGGAATGTTTGGGTGGATTGTTGAGGGAATGTTTGGGTGGATTGTTGAGGGAATGTTTGGGTGGATTGTTGATAAAACGTTTGGGTGGATTGTTGAGGGAACGTTTGGGTGGATTGTTGATAAAACGTTTGGGTGGATTGTTGAAAAAACGTTTGGGTGGATTGTTGAGAAAACGTTTGGGTGAATTGTTGAGGGAATGTTTGGGTGGATTGTTGAGAAAACGTTTGGGTGAATTGTTGAGGGAATTTTTGGGTGGATTGTTGAGAGAACGTTTGGGTGTGGTTGGGTGGGTTGTTGAGAGAATAATTGGGTGAATTGTTGGGGGAATGGTTGGGTGGGTTGTTGATGGAATTCTTGGGTGAATTTTTGGGTGAATTGTTGAGGGAATGGTTTGATGAATTGTTGAAAACGTTTGGGTAGATTGTTGGGAATGTTTGGGTGGATTGTTGGGAATGTTTGGGTGGATTGTTAAGAAAACGTTTGGGTGGATTGTTAAGAAAACGTTTGGGTGGATTGTTAAGGGAATGGTTGGGTCGATTGTTGAGGGAACAATTGGGTGGATTGTTAAAGGAAAGGTTGGGTGGATTGTTGAGAAAACGTTTGGGTGGATTGTTAAGGGAATGGTTGGGTGGATTATTGAGGGAACAATTGGGTGGATTGTTAAGGGAATGGTTGGGTGGATTATTGAGGGAACAATTGGGTGGATTGTTAAGGGAATGGTTGGGTGGATTATTGAGGGAACAATTGGGTGGATTGTTAAGGGAATGGTTGGGTGGATTGTTGAGAAAACGTTTGGGTGGATTGTTGAGGAAATGTTTGGGTTAATTGTTGTGAAAACGTTTGGGTGTATTGTTGAGAACTCAACGTTCCCCCCGAACGTTCCCCCAACGTTCCCCCACGAACGTTCCCTCAACGTTCCTTCATGAACGTTCCCCCAACGTTTCCCCGTGAACGTTCCCTCAACATTCCCCCCCGAACATTTCCCCAACGTCCCCCCCGAACGTTCCCTCAAAGTTCCTTCACGAACGTTCCCCCAATGTTCCCCCCGAACGTCCCCCCAACGTTACGACACGAACATTGAGAAAACGTTTGGATGGATTATTGAGGGAATGGTTGGGTGGACTGTTGAGAAAACGTTTGGGTGGACTGTTGAGAAAACATCTGGGTGGATTGTTGGGAAAGTTTGGGTGAATTATTGAGAGAATGTTTGGGTGGACTGTTGAGAAAACGTTAGGGTGGATTGTTGAGAAAACGTTTGGGTGGATTGTTGAGAAAACGTTTGGGTGGATTGTTGAGGGAATGTTTGGGTGAATTGTTGAGAAAACGTTTGGGTGGACTGTTGAGAAAACGTCTGGGTGGATTGTTGAGAAAACGTTTGGGTGGATTGTTGAGAAAACGTTTGGGTGGATTGTTGAGAAAACGTTTGGGTGGATTGTTGAGGGAATGTTTGGGTGGATTGTTGAGGGAATGTTTGGGTGGATTGTTGAGAGAACGTTTGGGTGTGGTTGGGTGGGTTGTTGAGAGAATAATTGGGTTAATTGTTGGGGGAATGGTTGGGTGGGTTGTTGATGGAATTCTTGGGTGAATTGTTGGGTGAATTTTTGGGTGAATTGTTGAGGGAATGGTTTGGTGAATTGTTGGGAATGTTTGGGTGGATTGTTAAGAAAACGTTTGGGTGGATTTTTAAGGGAATGGTTGGGTGGATTATTGAGGGAACAATTGGGTGGATTGTTAAGGGAATGGTTGGGTGGATTGTTGAGGGAACAATTGGGTGGATTGTTGAGGGAATGTTTGGGTGGATTGTTGAGAAAACGTTTGGGTGGATTGTTAAGGGAATGGTTGGGTGGATTGTTGAGAAAACGTTTGGGTGGATTGTTAAGGGAATGGTTGGGTGGATTATTGAGGGAACAATTGGGTGGATTGTTAAGGGAATGGTTGGGTGGATTGTTGAGGGAACAATCGGGTGGATTGTTGAGGGAATGTTTGGGTGGATTGTTGAGAAAACGTTTGGGTGGATTGTTGAGGGAATGTTTGGGTAAATTGTTGTGAAAACGTTTGGGTGTATTGTTGAGAACTCAACGTTCCCCCCGAACGTTCCCCCAACGTTCTTCCACGAACGTTCCCTCAACGTTCCTTCATGAACGTTCCCCCAACGTTCCTTCACGACCGTTCCCCCAATGTTCCCCCCGAACGTTCCCTCAAGGTTCCTTCATGAACGTTCCCCCACGAACGTTTCCCCGTGAACGTTCCCTCAACATTCCCCCCCGAACATTCCCCCAACGTTCCCCCCGAACGTTCCCTCAAAGTTCCTTCACGAACGTTCCCCCAATGTTCCCCCCGAACGTCCCCCCAACGTTACCACACGAACATTGAGAAAACGTTTGGATGGATTATTGAGGGAATGGTTGGGTGGACTGTTGAGGGAATTTTTAGGTAGATTGTTGGGAAAGTTTGGGTGAATTGTTGAGAGAATGTTTGGGTGGACTGTTGAGAATGTTTGGGTGAATTGTTGTGAAAACGTTTGGGTGAATTGTTGTGAAAACGTTTGGGTGGATTGTTGAGGGAACATTTGGGTGGATTGAAGAGGGAATGTTTGGGTGAATTGTTGTGAAAACGTTTGGGTGGATTGTTGAGGGAACGTTTGGGTGGATTGTTAAGGGAATGGTTGGGTGAATTGTTGAAAACCCAAACGTTTTCTCAACGATCCACCCAACCATTACCTCAACAATTCACCCAACCATTCCCAACAATCTACCCAAACATTCCCTCAACGTTCCCCCCTCATGTTCTCTCAACGTTCTCCCCCAAACGTTCCCCCAACGTTCCCCCTGAACGTTCCCTCAACATTTCCCCACGAACGTTCCCTCATTGTTCCTTCACGAACGTTCCCCCAACGTTTCCCCCAAACGTTCCCTCAATGTTCTTTCACAAACGTTCCCCCAACATTCCCCCACGAACGTTTCCCCACGAACGTTCCCCAAACGTTTCCCCAACGTTTCCCCATGAACGTTCCCTCAACGTTCCCCCCTCAAACGTTCTTCCAACGTTCCCACCAAACATTCCCTCAACGTTCCTTCACGAACTTTCCCTCAACGTTCCTTCACAAACGTCCCCCCAACGTTACCACACAAACGTTGAGAAAACGTTTGGGTGGATTGTTGAGGGAATGGTTGGGTGGACTGTTGAAGAAAGTTTTTAGGTAGATTGTTTGGAAAGTTTGGGTGAATTGTTGAGGGAATGTTTGGGTGGATTGTTGAGAAAACGTTTGGGTGGATTGTTGACAAAAAGTTTGGGTGGATTGTTGACAAAAAGTTTGGGTGGATTGTTGAGGGAATGTTTGGGTGAATTGTTGAGGGAATGTTTGGGTGGATTGTTGAGAAAATGTTTGGGTGGATTGTTGAGAAAACGTTTGGGTGGATTGTTGAGGGAATGTTTGGGTGTATTGTTGAGAAAATATTTGGGTAGATTGTTGAGAAAACGTTTGGGTGGATTGTTGAGAAAACGTTTGGGTGGACTGTTGAGAAAACGTTTGGGTGAATTTTTGTGAAAACGTTTGGGTGAATTGTTGAGAAAACGTTTGGGTAGATTTTTGAGAAAACGTTTGGGTAGATTGTTGAGAAAACGTTTGGGTGGATTGTTGAGAAAAAGTTTGGGTAAATTGTTGAGAAAACATTTGGGTGGATTGTTGAGAAAACGTTTGGGTGGATTGTTAAGAGAAAATTTGGGTGAATAGTTGAGAGAAAATTTGGGTGAATAATTGAGAAAAAATTTGGGTGAATAGTTGAGAAAACGTTTGGAAAGATTGTTGAGAAAACGTTTGGGTGGATTGTTGAGAAAACGTTTGGGTGGATTGTTGAGAAAACGTTTGGGTGGATTGTTGAGAAAACGTTTGGGTGGGTTGTTGAGGGAATGTTTGGGTGGATTGTTGAGAAAACGTTTGGGTGGATTGTTGAGAAAACGTTTGGGTAAATTGTTGAGAAAACGTTTGGGTGGATTGTTGAGGGAACTTTTGGGTAGATTGTTGAGAAAACGTTTGGGTGGATTGTTGAGAAAACGTTTGGGTGGATTGTTGAGAAAACGTTTGGGTGGATTGTTGAGAGAAAATTTGGGTGGATTGTTGAGAAAACGTTTGGGTGGATTGTTGAGAAAACGTTTGGGTGGATTGTTGAGAAAACGTTTAAGAGGATTGTTGAGAAAACGTTTGGGTGGATTTTTGTGAAAACGTTTGGGTGGATTGTTAAGAAAACGTTTGGGTGGATTGTTGAGAAAACGTTTGGGTGGATTGTTGAGAAAACGTTTGGGTGGATTTTTGTGAAAACGTTTGGGTGGATTGTTAAGAAAACGTTTGGGTGGATTGTTGAGAAAACGTTTGGGTGGATTGTTGAGAAAACGTTTGGGTGGATTGTTGAGAAAAAGTTTGGGTGGACTGTTAAGAAAACGTTTGGGTGGACTGTTGAGAAAACGTTTGGGTGGATTGTTGAGGGAATGTTTGGGTGAATTGCTGAGGGAATGTTTGGGTGGATTGTTGAGAAAACGTTTGGGTGGATTGTTGAGAAAACGTTTGGGTGGATTGTTGAGAAAACGTTTGGGTGGATTGTTGAGAAAACGTTTGGGTGGATTTTTGTGAAAACGTTTGGGTGGATTGTTAAGAAAACGTTTGGGTGGATTGTTGAGAAAACGTTTGGGTGGATTGTTGAGAAAACGTTTGGGTGGATTGTTGAGAAAAAGTTTGGGTGGACTGTTAAGAAAACGTTTGGGTGGATTGTTGAGAAAACGTTTGGGTGGATTGTTGAGGGAATGTTTGGGTGAATTGTTGAGGGAATGTTTGGGTGGATTGTTGAGAAAATGTTTGGGTGGATTGTTGAGAAAACGTTTGGGTGGATTGTTGAGGGAATGTTTGGGTGTATTGTTGAGAAAATATTTGGGTAGATTGTTGAGAAAACGTTTGGGTGGATTGTTGAGAAAACGTTTGGGTGGACTGTTGAGAAAACGTTTGGGTGAATTTTTGTGAAAACGTTTGGGTGAATTGTTGAGAAAACGTTTGGGTAGATTTTTGAGAAAACGTTTGGGTAGATTGTTGAGAAAACGTTTGGGTGGATTGTTGAGAAAAAGTTTGGGTAAATTGTTGAGAAAACATTTGGGTGGATTGTTGAGAAAACGTTTGGGTGGATTGTTAAGAGAAAATTTGGGTGAATAGTTGAGAGAAAATTTGGGTGAATAATTGAGAAAAAATTTGGGTGAATAGTTGAGAAAACGTTTGGAAAGATTGTTGAGAAAACGTTTGGGTGGATTGTTGAGAAAACGTTTGGGTGGATTGTTGAGAAAACGTTTGGGTGGATTGTTGAGAAAACCTTTGGGTGGGTTGTTGAGGGAATGTTTGGGTGGATTGTTGAGAAAACGTTTGGGTGGATTGTTGAGAAAACGTTTGGGTAAATTGTTGAGAAAACGTTTGGGTGGATTGTTGAGGGAACTTTTGGGTAGATTGTTGAGAAAACGTTTGGGTGGATTGTTGAGAAAACGTTTGGGTGGATTGTTGAGAAAACGTTTGGGTGGATTGTTGAGAGAAAATTTGGGTGGATTGTTGAGAAAACGTTTGGGTGGATTTTTGTGAAAACGTTTGGGTGGATTGTTGAGAAAACGTTTGGGTGGATTGTTGAGAAAACGTTTGTGGATTGTTGAGAAAACGTTTGGGTGGATTGTTGAGAAAAAGTTTGGGTGGACTGTTGAGAAAACGTTTGGGTGGATTGTTGAGAAAACGTTTGGGTGGATTGTTGAGGGAATGTTTGGGTGAATTGTTGAGGGAATGTTTGGGTGGATTGTTGAGAAAATGTTTGGGTGGATTGTTGAGAAAACGTTTGGGTGGATTGTTGAGGGAATGTTTGGGTGTATTGTTGAGAAAATATTTGGGTAGATTGTTGAGAAAACGTTTGGGTGGATTGTTGAGAAAACGTTTGGGTGGACTGTTGAGAAAACGTTTGGGTGAATTTTTGTGAAAACGTTTGGGTGAATTGTTGAGAAAACGTTTGGGTAGATTTTTGAGAAAACGTTTGGGTAGATTGTTGAGAAAACGTTTGGGTGGATTGTTGAGAAAACGTTTGGGTGGATTGTTGAGAAAACGTTTGGGTGGATTGTTGAGAAAACCTTTGGGTGGGTTGTTGAGGGAATGTTTGGGTGGATTGTTGAGAAAACGTTTGGGTGGATTGTTGAGAAAACGTTTGGGTAAATTGTTGAGAAAACGTTTGGGTGGATTGTTGAGGGAACGTTTGGGTAGATTGTTGAGAAAACGTTTGGGTGGATTGTTGAGAAAACGTTTGGGTGGATTGTTGAGAAAACGTTTGGGTGGATTGTTGAGAGAAAATTTGGGTGAATAGTTGAGAGAAAATTTGGGTGGATTGTTGAGAAAACGTTTGGGTAAATTGTTGAGAAAACGTTTGGGTGGATTGTTGAGGGAACGTTTGGGTAGATTGTTGAGAAAACGTTTGGGTGGATTGTTGAGAAAACGTTTGGGTGGATTGTTGAGAGAAAATTTGGGTGAATAGTTGAGAGAAAATTTGGGTGGATTGTTGAGAAAACGTTTGGGTGGATTGTTGAGAAAACGTTTGGGTGGATTGTTGAGAGAAAATTTGGGTGAATAGTTGAGAGAAAATTTGGGTGGATTGTTGAGAAAACGTTTGGGTGGATTGTTGAGAAAACGTTTGGGTGGATTGTTGAGAAAATGTTTGGGTGGATTGTTGAGAGAAAATTTGGGTGAATAGTTGAGAGAAAATTTGGGTGGATTGTTGAGAAAACGTTTGGGTGGATTGTTGAGGGAATGTTTGGGTGGATTGTTGAGAAAACGTTTGGGTGGATTGTTGAGAAAACGTTTGGGTGGATTGTTGAGGGAATGTTTGGGTGGATTGTTGAGAAAACGTTTGGGTGGATTGTTGAGAAAACGTTTGGGTGGATTGTTGAGGGAACGTTTGGGTAGATTGTTGAGAAAACGTTTGGGTGGATTGTTCGAAAAAACGTTTGGGTGGATTGTTGAGAAAACGTTTGGGTGGATTGTTCGAAAAAACGTTTGGGTGGATTGTTGAGAAAACGTTTGGGTGGATTGTTGAGAAAACGTTTGGGTGGATTGTTGAGAGAAAATTTGGGTGAATAGTTGAGAGAAAATTTGGGTGGATTGTTGAGAAAACGTTTGGGTGGATTGTTGAGGGAATGTTTGGGTGGATTGTTGAGGGAATGGTTGGGTGGATCGTTGAGAAAACGTTTGGGTGGATTGTTGAGGGAATGTTTGGGTGGATTGTTGAGGGAATGGTTGGGTGGATCGTTGAGAAAACGTTTGGGTTTTCAACAATTCACCCAACCATTCCCTTAACAATCCACCCAAATGTTCTCCACACGAACGTTCCCTCAACGTCCCCCCGAACGTTCCCCTAACCTTTCCACACGAACGTTCCCTCAACGTTCCCCCTTGAACGTTCCCCCAAAGTTCCCCCACGATTCTCAACGTTCCTTCACGAACATTCCCTCAACGTTCCTTTACGAACGTTGCTTCAACGTTCCTTCACGAACGTTCCCCCATTGTTTCCCCACGAACGTTTCCCCAATGTTCCCCCCAAACGTTCCCCCAACGTTCCCCCACAAACGTTCCCTCAACGTTCCCCCTCGAACGTTCCCCCACGATTGCTCCCTCAACGTTTCTTCACGAACGTTCCTTCAACGTTCCTTCACGAACGTTCCCCCATTGTTTCCCCACGAACGTTTCCCCAATGTTCCTCCTCGAACGTTCCCCCAACGTTCCCCCACGAACGTTCCCTCAACGTTCTTTCAAGAACATTCCCCCAATGTTCCCCCTGAATGTTCCTTCAACGTTCCTTCATTAACGTTCCCCCACGAACGTTCCCTCAACGTTCCCCCCGAACGTTCCTCCAACGTTCCCCCTAATGTTCCCTCAACATTCCTTAACGAACGTTCCCCAATGTTCCCCCGAACGTCCCCCCAACGTTTCCACACGAACGTTCCCCCAACGTTTCCCCCGACCGTTCCCCCAACGTTTCCCCCGACCGTTCCCCCAACGTTTCCACACAAACATTCCCCCAATGTTCCCCCGAACGTTCCCCCAATGTTTCCCCACAAACGTTCCCCCACGATCATTCCCCCACGATCGTTCCCCCAATGTTCCCAACGAACGTTCCCCAATGTTCCCCACGAACGTTCCCCCAACGTTCCCCCCCGAACGTTCCCTCAACGTTCCTTCACGAATGTTCCCCCAATGTTCCCCCCGAACGTCCCCCCAACGTTTCCACACGAACGTTCCCCCAACGTTTCCACACGAACGTTCCGTCAACGTTCCCCCGAAAGTTCCGTCAACATTCCCCCCACGAACGTTCCCTCAACGTTCTCCCTCAACGTTTCCTGAACGTCCGCCCCCCCCCCCCCCCAAACGTTTCCTCAATGTTCTGAGGCATGCTGGTGCATACCGGATAGCAATGGAAACGTTTGCCAGTAGATTAGTTTACCAGCATAAAGATGAGCTACGAAGTATTTATTTATTCATTTATTAGTATTTTAATGTCATGTTTTACACACTTTGGTTACACTGATGACAGGACAGAGAGCCACTTTTTACACAAGATTCATCAGTTTAAGTCTTTAATGTCAAACACGGTCATAGACAATTATGTGTCTCCAATTCACCTCACTTGAACGTCTTTGGACTGTGAGAGGAAACCGGAGCTCCCGGAGGAAACCCATGCAGACATGGAAAAAACATGCAAACACAGAAAGGACACAAACCCCTTTACATGGAAATCAAACCCAGGACCTTCTTGCTGTGAGGCGACAGTGCTACCCACCAAGCCACAATGCCGCCATGTTTTGTGAAATAATAATTACAATAATTATAATGCAACAAGCAGATAGATCCACATGTACAAAAAACAGCAATTGTATGTGGTTTTAATGTTCAATAGTTCCGTCATTCATGATAAAATTAATAATAATGTATTTTAAAAAACTTCAAAATAAAAAAGGCAGCTTTATCTAAATGAGTTTGTACACCTACCTTGTATTGGTAAGCCTTAAATCTCATAAAAATCAATTGTCAGCTGCTAAAAATGAATTTAAATAGCATTTAACTAGACTGTGTTAATCGAACCATGACTTCTTTGTTGGTTATCAGTTGATCATTACTACTGTATCACTGCTGAAAAAGTCCATGCAATGCATTGAATAATGTGTGTGTGATTAGTTTAAGCAGAAAGTATTCATCCATTATTATGACTTGGATGGAGATACATTTTGTAGAAAAATGAACACTGAAGTCTACGTAGCTTTAAATGGTTAAAAAAAAAACATATGAGCTAGATTACGCATTCAAAAAGACTATGATGAAATACAAGCTCGTGTCCCTCTCAGCCAACTGGGTTTGCTCACTAGGCAACAAAGCCTCCCATTGTTGCTGCGAGCTTGCTCATCACTAGCTACATAACCGTGTTAAAACCTACGAATCAAAACAATTCAAAAGCAAAAAGCTGTCAGTAATACAAGGCAGGCCTGTTAGATTCAAAACAAATCATCGGATCGTTTGCTTTCCAAGAACGTAGAGAGAAAAAAAATCATTCGCTGAGTGTTGCTTTTCTGCCAACAGCCTGTGTAACGAGCTGGCTTGGTAGCTCCAAACCGCTTTTAAAGAATGCGCGCCTAGCAAGAGGCCTCTTTAAAGAGACTGAGACGAACAGCGTTCGTTCCTTGGGAAGCACTACTGGGTAAACTATAAGACAGCCCCGATATTAATATCAATGATGAACAATCATGAACATTTTGCTACCTTGCCTTAAATGTAGGCCTAATTCAAACAACACGTAAATGAGAAAAAAAGATTTATTTTAAAAGAAGAGAAAAAACTACAGGGAAGAGACATACTGTGGTTGCATCGCATTAAGTTTCAGAACAATCCTCTTTTGTGCAGAGATGTGCCTGTGTTTGTTTCTGCTTTAAAAGTTTATTTCTTAGTTATTTGTGCTCGTTTTCTGTATGTTCTCTCTGTAGCTCGGTTACATCCAGTGATGGCATAGTTAAAAGTAAAAAAAGTAACTTAGTTACTTTATTGATTACTTGATTTTAAAAGTAACTAAGTTAGATTACAAGTTACTTTATTAGTTACATTCAGCAGCTGCCGTAATGCAACTGGAGCTGCGTAGGCGATTGAAGCGGAATAAGAAACAAGAAAGATAACGGGAAACGGAGTCCTCTGTTCACAAGTGTAAGAAAGATAAATAAAATAAAAATTTTAAAGACAAATAAATAACAAAAAGACGATAAATATCCAAAATTTTGGCGAGTGGGGTTTGTAATGAGTCTGTAACTATGGTGATATTACGTCATCACGTCCCCATGTGTAGTACGTAGCGGTGTTGTTGGCATACTGCACACTTCTGTACTGAAAGTATGTACTTCTTTACCGGCCGAGTAGTGCATACTTCCTCCAATCTAGTGCATACTCTGTAAGTATGCGATTTCGGACGCAGCTCATGACTTAATTGTCGCATAGGCCAGACGTCACTCTCCGAGTTGCAAAAATAGTAACGCACAGTAACTTGGATAAGTAACTTTAATCTGATTACTGGATTGAAATAGTAACGCGTTAGATTACTTGTTACTGAAAAATGTGGTCGGATTAGAGTAACGCGTTACTAAGTAACGCGTTACTGACATCAGTGGTTACGTCTCTCTCTCTCTCTCTCTCTGTGTGTGTGTGTGCGCGCGCGTCTCGCTCGCTTTCCGCGATATTAAAAGTGTTTTCGGATTTAAATTTCGACAATAAACAGCTCTTATTATGACTGACTGATTCCTTCTACTGATGCCAAGCTGAATGGGTGGATTACAGCCGATAAGAACTGCGCAGAAATAAAAAAAATATATAAAGAGAGGCATTTACACTTATGCATGAAATATTTATTATAGATCAGATAGGATAAGCAATGTTTGACGTTCTGATTGTTTAATTTTTTTAAATAAAACATTTGAACACTGTAAAGTTTATACACTGTAAAGTTTATACACTGTAAAGTTTGTCCAACCCCCCCGCGGTAATATTGTATACCGCAGTATTTTCTGAAGACGGTATGACGATATGAAAATCGGCAATACTGCCCAACCCTAAGTGTGTGTGAACTGTGCTGGTGTGTATGCTCTGTTGCACTCACAGCTTGATGATATGTGGGTGTCGAAACAGCTTAAGGTTCTGAATCTCTCGTTTGATTTTGCCAACCACATCGAGACTGCGGATTTTCTGCCTGTTCAGGATCTTAACTGCAACCTTGTGTCCCGTTAGCTGGTGCTCTCCAACTGTTCGGCACAAAGGAACACACACATGCATGGCAATGAAACCTCAGCTGTAACACCAACACCAGCTGATAAAAGATCAGCTTGAATCCAAAGAAATCAGACTGCAGCACCACGGGGCCGAAACACCCTGCTTTATAATTCTAACAAAACAGATTCATTGTTTCAGTGTTTAGCTTCCAATCCCCGACTTTACAAAGACAAACATGGATTAATATGACCTGAACCTGCACACACAATACAAAATTGATAGTATCTGTTTTTGGAAATAGGATATTTCAATAAAGATGCAAGATTCAATAATCTGAATTTTGGAAAGGGGTCAGAAATCATGGGGTTTGAATTGACAGCCCTGCTTTAATGTGAATGAGCAGTAAAATAAAAGGTAATGTTTCTTTACAAGTGAGGCTGATTTACAAAATAAGACAAGAAACACTTAAACACATAAAAGTACATAATATAATGTCTCATGTTTAGTGTGAGAAGGAAACATGATATAATTCACCATAAGCACAATCTAAACACAAAACCAAAGTTTTTTTAATCACATGCATAGTATCATACATTTGTTCTTTGTAACCACTGGAATCCACTGATGCACCTTTCAGGATCGATAAGCAGCCAAATGAACGTCAGTCTCTACAGTGCTTATTGCATTTTATTTAAGTAATCTGTCAAAATAGCACTAATATTAATATATGATAGATCCAGCGCCACATTGGTATGACTCTTGACAGCTTCGTCACAGAAAGGACGGTTAGGGGGATGCCTGAAGCCGTGTGATGACTTGGTGCCCTGTCCAGGGTGTTCCTGCCTTGTGCAACCCTAACCAGAAAAAAACTACTAAAGATGAGAGAATGAACATTGAAGGAGAAAAAACACTTCTAACAAAGGAACACATATGATATTTACTACAGCAAGTTCCAGACCAATAGGGTTATGAAAGTTGCTGATAAATAAAACATGACATGGGTAAATTGGGATGAAATCCATACAGAAATAGCTAAATACAAGCCTAATACAGAAAACAACAATAAAGGGCAACCCCCCTCCCAAAAAAGGAATAGACAACAAAAAAATCTAAATAATTCAGTTTATGAATTATTTATTTATTTATTTATTAGGATTTTAACATCATGTTTTACATTCATGACAGAAACGGTAGTTACTCGTTACACAAGATTAATCAGTTCACAAGTTTAATGTCAAACACAGTCATGGACAATTTTGTATCTCCAATTCACCTCACGAGCATGTCTTTGGACTGTGGGAGGAAACCGGAGCTCCCGGAGGAAACCCACGCAGACACGGGTAGAACATGCAAACTCCACACAGAAAGGTCCCGGCCCGCCCCACTTGGGGATCGAACCCAGGACCTTCTTGCTGTGAGGTGACAGTGCTACCCACTGAGCCACCACGCCCCAATTTATGAATTAATTCATGAGAAATAATCATTTAAATTGCTTTACTTTAAAATAATGCATTTATTGTTATTCATTTTTTTAATATCAATTAAAAATTACAATTAAAAAATAAATCAATTAAAAATGACATTATAAATTGTATTATTTATGTACTGTATATTATTTTATTCATATAATATGCTAAGTGTTTACAAATATAATGGTTCAGTCAGGCTCCCTTACATGTAGTTGTTAGGGGCGTGGTCATTGCTGCTGTTTTGAGGGGGCGTGGTTTGTCTACCATATATAAATGACACATTATAATGTAGCGTTTAATACTGTAATAGCATTTACAGCAAATTACCTAGTCATTGATACAATTACAAATTAAAATTAAAAATTCAATCAATTAAAAATGACAAATTATAAATTGTATTATTTATGTATATTATTTTATTCGTATAATATGCTAACAGTAACTGTTTATAACTATAATGGTTCAGTCAGGCTCCCTTACGTGTAGCTGTTAGGGGCGTGGTCATTGCTGCTGTTTTGAGGGGGCGTGGTTTGTCTACCATGTATAAATGACACATTCCCTCCCCAACCCATCAAACTGAGCGCCGACCTGGTGATTAGTGATGTAGTGCAAATGTCGTTTCATGCGGTCTGTATTGACAACGAAAAAACACATGAGAGAGCTGAAAACAGTGACAGTTATCAGGTCTTCGTGGGCCGTTTTGAGTAAATTCCTTTACTCTTCCTCAAGGTCATGTACAGTGTGACGCTGCAGGATTATAACAGGCACAATTCGGATGTTGGTTTGAGTATTAAATATGATGCGCCACTGTATTAGGAATTAGCCTTTATGTATGCTTTATTATATGTATAATGTGATCACGCAATTACAGCATTTATTAGCGTCTTATTACTTTATTAGAATGTAAAGTATTAAAGTAATAAGTCATAGCAGTATAGGGAAGGATGTAGTATTATCCTTGCTCCTTGTTCTAGCACGTATTATTATGAGACAGCAATGTTATAACAGTTTAGTATAATAATACAGCATTATGTGGGATTGTCCGTTAAGTAGTATTGGCCAGCATGCCATTACAAATGTCTTCCATTACAAATGTACAGTTATTTAAAAGTACGTAATTAGCTTTGTTATAAATACCACAGGCAAAACAGTACGGTTAATTATAATGTAGCGTTTAATGCTGTAATAGCATTTACAGCAAATTACCTAGTCATTGACAGAATGGTAGTATTTAATATTAGGTGAAAGGAAAACAGTCTGTTTTGCCCGACAATTATTACACGCAACGTTGCCAGTTCTAACCCACAGTTTATAAACTGACAGCGGAATGTCGCGCTGAGGTGTCTGAGGAAACTCTATCTGTAAGCTGCTATTCCTGAACATGATACGCCATGTTTCCTGAGGCTCGGGCGTTATCTACACACCCCAGTACGCACACCGGGCTACGTAAAGCACGCACCGGTAAGTTCGACGCTAACGGCAACCAAAACAAACGGTTAACGTCTAATTCGTGCAGCATGACAGAAAACAGAAAAGCGACACGACTTAACTTTTCACTTTGCCGAATGTTCCGACTCCGAGTGTGTCTCCCAGGATGTAGTGTCCTATCTTGACCCTGCCTTCGTGCTTCTGCTTCTCGGCCATTTTACTATTCGGGCTCTGTTCGGTTTGGCTCGGACTGAGTGAAGAAAGGGGCGGGGTCAGACACAGTGCAGGCACCGTTAGGGGTAACGTATGGAAAATGGGGGCGTGGCCCACACACGTGACAAGCTAAAAACATGGGGGAGAGAAAAAAGTTTGTGAACCCTTTGGAATTACCTGGAATACCTTTTAATATTATTTTGGTACTTGACAAATATAGGTGATTAAACAAACTACTTCTTAAAGATTTTAGGTCCAAATTGTCCTTCCAAAAAAAGTTGGGACAGTAAAGCATTTACCACTTTGTAATGTTGCCATTCCTTTTCACCACACTTAAAAGACTTTTTGGCACCGAGGATACCAAGTGATTTAGTGTTTCAGGTTTTATTTTGTCCCATTCTTCCTGCAAACACGTCTTAAGATGTGCAACAGTACGGGGTCGTCATTGTCGCATTTTTAATTTCAAAATTTTCCGCACATTCTCTATTGGGGACAGGTCAGGACTGCAGGCAGGCCAGTCCAGTACCCGTACCCTCTTCTTCCACACCCATGCCTTTGTAATGTGTGCAGCATGTGGTTTTGCATTGTCTTGTTGGATGACATCTTGAAGGCAGCACATGTTGCTCTAAGATCTCAATGTACTTTTCTGCATTAATGCTGCCATCACAGAAGTGTAAATTACCTTTGTCAAGGGCACTGACACAGCCCCATACCATGACAGACCCTGGCATAGCACATGGCGGAGCACACAGCGTCCATTTTTTCCAAAGAAGATCTGTAATCCTCTGGCTCATCAAAGACTCAGCCTTTCCTAGACGCTGCTTTTGTATCAAATCATGATTACAATCACCTGTTGACATCACCTGTCCCAACTTTTTTGGAATGTGCTGCAGGCCTGAAATGCAGGAATGGATGTTTATTAACAAATTAATTTGAAACATGAAATATCTTGGGTTCAAACTGTCTGCAATTAAATAGAAGTCAAAGTAAATGTAAGGAACACTGCATTTGTAGTTACTTTTTTTTTTTTTTTTTTTTTTTTGCATTTTCCATGCTGTCCCAACTTTTTCTGATTTGGGGTTGTATCTATCTACGTATATTATTCATAGCTGTTTTCTGTTGTTCTTTTTATCACTTACACAAGTGGATCTATCTTATAAAATGATAACATTCTGATTTTAAAATCTGTTTTTTTATGGTTAAATTAGGCTGTGTTTAAAAACACACGAGGATTTTATTAACTGCACATTTATTAAACCCTTTTGCTCCCACTATATTGGAAGCAGTTGAGCTAATTCATGTAATTCATTGCAAAATAAAGAGGAAAAAAACTAAAGAAAAAAACTTGTTTGTTGGTGTGCAGCTTCAGTTAATGTTAGTACCCATCTTACACTGGTCCCCTGAACATTCACTTTAGTGTACCAGATCTAAATACAACAAAGCACATTTTGGGATGTGGAGGAACCTGAGATTTGCAGCATAAATGCACAGCTGATAAATCTGTTGCAACCGCAAACCCTATTCCACAATGTGAAGTTTCTTTTAATTCTTTTTTTTTTTTGCATAATTGTTACTTTAAATGGTTTAAAGTGTCATATAAGACAAGCAGAACATGGGACAACATTGTTTTCATTTAAAGAATAAGGTTATGCAACATCCGCAACTTAAAAACTTATGATATCTTTTACATTCACATTTTGTCCTGTTTTCTTTGCAAAGTTGCTTTAAACATGCTTGTTTAACTGCAGTAATAACCCTAGCTGTGTATAGTCTAACCCAGGGTTTTTCAAACTCTGGGTCGTGACCCTTGGATGGGTCGTGAGCCAAAAAAAATGGGTCGCCCAAAAATAAATAAATAATTAAAATAAATATATTTTAACAGGCTCACATAAACAGGATTGTTTTTAACAGGCATATCACGAACGCCCCTTAGTGCGGGCTTTATTACAGTGCTGCAGCTCAGATCTGTGTTGAGCCTTGCTGCTGTTCAAACCTTTTATTCAGAATAATATATATATTGGAGCTGAAAAATTAATAGGTCAGCTGCCAAGAAAAAATGACAGACTGAGACAGTGGCTACAGAAACAACTGAAAATGTGTGCAATTTTCAATAGAGAGCTACAAGCTAATCGCGTTGCTACTGAGCCAGTCAAGAAAAAACAAAAAATGAGTGCCAGGGTCTATAAAGATAGTTTGGATTTGTACACTGTTCCCCTGCTCTAAGGGCGGCACGGTGGCTAAGTGGGTAGCACTGTCGCCTCACAGCAAGAAGGTCCTGGGTTCGTCCCCAACATCATAGGGTGGTCCGGGTTCTTTCTGTGTGGAGTTTGCATGTTCTCCCCGTGCCTGCGCGGGTTTCCTCTGGGTGCTCCGGTTTCCTCCCACAGTCCAAAGACATGCTATGGAGGTGAATTGGAGACACTAAATTGTCCATGACTGTGTTTGATATAACCTTGAGAAGTGATGAACCTTGTGTAATGAGTAACTACCGTTCCTGTCATGAATGTAACCAAAAGTGTAAAACATGACGTTAAAATCCTAATAAATAAACAAATCCCCTGCTCTAAAATTGTTGCCCTCTCTTGTTGTGAACCACAATGGGATTTGTGATTTAGTAAACATTTATATATATATATATATATATGTTGCCTGGTCGCATGAAAAAATCATGGACAAAATGTGGGTCACCAGAAAAAAACCGAACTAACTGAATTATTACTTAAATAGAAGTTATTTGTTTGGGTAATACATATGACGTTTTCCACAATATCAGTTGATATTGGATAGCTGTTTTTCCTTCAGTAAATAAAATGATAATTTAAAAACAGAATTTTGTGTTTACTCTGGTAGTCTTTGGTGTGCTCTTGGTGTGATCTTTTCAGAATGTCCTTTTAATCATGTTAGCAAGAGTACTGAATTTCATTCACTTGTACTCAACATTTGTGGATGGATGAAATTTGTATTTTTAACTTATTCAAAATCCTTAGAGCAGACTCAAACTTTCTGTCCCTTTTGGACGGGCAAGGCATCCTGATAACCCAATTCCACCTGTTGTCAACAAGTTTGTGTAAAGCGGGTTTGGTGGAACGTTGGGGTGACACTTTACATGTCTTGGGCACTAGATGGCAGTAGTGGATCACAGTATAAAAAAGATATTAGCTCACAGTGAAGTTAGAAGACAGTGTCACCTTGCAGGACATTTTTTTACAGATAATTGTCATGACTTTTTAATTTACACTTTATGCACATGATTATTAATAATAATAATAATAATAATAATATCAGTAGTAGTGGTATGGCACCTTATCATAGCATTACAATAGCCTACTCCTGATAATAGTGATAGTAATAGTAATAATAACAATAATAATAGGTGACCACATACAATTACATATTTACTCCATCATGCACTTGTGCACAGTTAACAGAAGCAAGAATCAATCCCAGGTTTTAAAAGCTGTGCAACAACAACAACATATTATTATTATTATTATTATTGCTTCCAGCAATTGAAATAAATAAATAAACCTGCAGGAGGTAAACTGGCACTAAACTGCCACTAGACATAAGAAAGTGAATGCATGGCCGCTCAGGTGGCGCAGCGGTAAAGTACGCAAGCGCACCAGAGCTGGGGTTTCGAATACATCGTATCGAATCTCAGCTCTGCCTTCCGACTGGGCTGGGTGGCAGCATGAACAACGATTGGCTGTTGTTCAGGGTTAGGGGTAAAAAGTCGGATCATAGGTCCTCATAACTGGTGCAACTGCGGCCCCTGCTGGCTGACTGATGGCGCCTGCACAGGGCTGAGGAATAATGCTGATGGGGATGTGGCACACAGTACTCCGTACACAGTGCCCGTCGGTGTATGAACTCGACTCGTGCAGGTGAAAAATGCAGTCTGTACTGAGTGTACGGGCCGGAGGGGGCGTATGTCAGTTGAGAGGCGTCCTTTTGGACACAACTAGATTAGGGGAGAAAATTGGGGGGGGGGGCCAAGTGATGATGATGATAATGATGATTATATGATGATTATGCCCTGTGATAGATTGGTGACCTGTCCAGGGTGTTTTCTACCTTTTGCCTAGTGAATCAGACCCACCGCAACCCTGAATAGGATAAAGCAGTGGTTCAACAGACAATGAATGAATGAATAAATGAATGTATTAGACAAAAAATGAATGCTTAATTATTAAAGGATTGTATAATAGATGTCTCTAAGAGAAAAAATGAATGAATGAATGAATGAATGAATGAAGTGTCAGCTCATCAAAACAACTTTCTTTAAGCTTTACTCTTAAAGGGTTGTATAATAGATGCCTCCAAGAGAAAATAAATAAATAAATGAATGAATGAATAAAGTGTCAGGTGATTAAAATGACTATATTTAAGCTTTATTCCTAAAGGATTGTATAATAGATGTCTCTAATGCGTAGTTCACGATTTTTGCCCTGATTTTCGCTCGGCGACTGGTCGGCGCTAGATTTGCCGGCTCGGGAGCAACTCGGCGTTTGCCGAGCACTTGGCGACCGGATCGAGATTTCTAGCATGTCAGATATCTGATCTGAGTTGCCCGACTGGCAGTGAATGCTGTGTCGAACAGCCAATTAGAACGCAAGATACAGCGTGAGGAGAAACGCGGGAGAGGAGTGTAAACAGGTGGGACAGGGGCGTAATATAGTTTATATCAGAATACATCGGCATACACACGTTCTCTACAAAACACCAACATTTAATTGCAAAAATATTAATTAACCTCCAACTTACTATAGAACAATCCAAACTGTTCGCGCAGCCAAATCCACTCAGATTCATTTATTTTTCCTCCTCGATTTTACGCTGCACATCAGCGCACAAACAACTTTGATCACTCACTACTTCTTGACGTGCATTTTTGGACGTGGTATCATTAAACCCCTCGTCACTTCTCGCGTTTGTTTTCGTGTCAAAACGATATTTGGGAGAGCAGAGAAGCTCGCCTGCGATTCCAGTTGGTGATAGATCGTGTAGTGTGAAACCCCCTATCGCCGATCAGTCGTGTAGTGTGAAATATACACCGACTGAAAGACTCCCGAGTGCAAGAGATTCAGTCGTGTAGTGTGAACTGTACAGCGACTCGGCAAATCAGAAAGTCGTGTAGTGTAAACTTGGCATAAGAGAAAAAAAATTTATGAATGAATGAACGAATGAATAAAGTGTCAGGTGATCAAAACTACTATCTTCAAGCTTTATTCTTAAAGTGTTGTATAATAGTTGTCTAAGAGAAAAGAAGTAAATGAATGGATGAATGAATTAAATAATAAATTCAGTATCAGGTAATCAAAATGACTATCTTTAAGCGTTCTATTTATGGCACTTAGCTAACGCTTTTATCCAAAGCTACTTGATGCAAATTGAGGTTTAGGGCCTTGCTCAGGGGGCCAACAGTGGCAATTTGGCGATGGCTTGAACCGACAACCTCATGATTGCTAATCCGGTACCTTATGCCTAGTTCACACTACATGATTTTTGCCCTGATTTTCGCTCTGCTCGTCTGCGATTCCAGTTGGCGATGGATCGTGTAGTGTGAAACCCCCTATCGCCGATCAGTCGTGTAGTGTGAACTGTACAGCGACCTGACGACTTGGAAAGTCGTGTAGTGTGAACTTGGCATTAACTGCTGACCTACCACTATATACTTGAAGGGTTGTATAATAGATGTGTATAAGCGAAAATACATGACTAAACTTGTCTACTCTGCATAAACTTATCAGACACTGCGCTTATTTGTAATGACATGCCTACATCGATCTGTTATGACACATCTGAGATTTAAGGTGAACATGATTTCACAACCTCTTTCCGGTGTAGCATTACATAACAAACCAATGCAGACTCGTTTATGCTGGGTTTAAACTGAGCTGCACTGGTGCCGGTAATCCTGACAGAGCACATGCAGCACTTTCCACTGCGCGCCATTACTGAAGCACGACCCTGGTCAGGCACTGCATGTGAGGAGGAGCAGGGGGAGGGAAAGGGGCCGAGCTTTTCCTCTCATTTCTCTCAACACCAACAGTCCAGGGACAAAACAGGAGGAGCAGAGCAAGCAAAGATTCTTAAAAGTGGAGTGAGAGCTGGAGTAGTGTTATTAAAGCTCCAGCGAGAACCCTGTAATACACGTGATCTCACAACTGGAATCAAGTTTGCGTTTGCGTTGGTTGCAGGTGATTGAATGAACTGAAAAAAGTCGATCACGTTTTGAAGGGATATCTGGAATTCTTCCTTACTTTGTAGGACTTTGTTGACACCTCCTTAATACCGAGTTTGTGGGACTGGCAGGCGCTCTCTGTGTCTCTGTGTCTGTGAGATCAGATTTGGTTTAAAGAGAAGATCGGATCTTGCATGCAAGCTTACATGTACGAAAAAGCGATGGCAACTGAAACGAGAAACGGCGGCACATCGTCCTTCAACAACAACGGCACCAGCACCAAAAAGAGAAAAATGTTGATAGTACTGGATATCTTCTGTCTTCTATTAGGTGAGTCTAACAGAGCAAAAGTTTGCTTGTGAGTAAACGCATTTTTCAACTCAGCATAAACCCCATCATGAAATGCACCCATAGGATTAAACAGGGATCTAGAGAGCGCTTCTTTTGGCAGCACATGTATTGATTGCATTTCTAGTTTGTATTAATTACTGTGTACTAACAGTAAACAAAGCAACACTTGCTGGATTTTGATATTTCTTTATTTATTAGGATTTTTAACATGTTTTACACACTTTAGTTACATTCACGACAGGACAGGTAGTCTCTTTACACAAGATTCATCAGTTCAAGTCTTAAATGTCAAACACATCTTCAGTTCACCTCACTTGACTTTTGGTATGTATTTATTTATTTATTAGAATTTTAAAATCATGTTTTACACACTTTGGTTACATACATCAGTTCAAGTCTTAAATGTCAAACACATTTTTGTCATGGACAATTTAGTATCTTAAGTTCAACTCACTTGCATGTCTTTGGACTGCGGGAGGAAACCGGAGCCCCCGGAGGAAACCCACGCAGACACGGAAAGAACGTGCAAACTCCGCACAGAGAGGACCCGGACGGCTCAGCCTGGGAATCGAACCCAGGACCTTTTTGCTGGGAGGCGAGCCACCGTGCCGCCCCAGTATGAAAGAAACAAATTTGTAAGAATACAACTAAGTGAAAAAATTGCACACATAGTGCAATAAAAAATTCCTTTAGAAAAGTGATGTACATATATTATCGTAAAACATAACACATACATTAAAATATTCTATATTTATTTGCATTTATTACTATGCACTGACTGTAAACAAAGCAACACTTGCTGGCTTTTGATATGTATTTATTTATTTATTTATTTATTAGGATTTTAACATCATGTTTTACACACTTTGGTTATATTCAGGACAAGAAAGTACAGGTAGTTTCTTCTTACACGAGATTCATCAGTTCAAGTCTTAAATGTCAAACACATTTTGTCATGGACAATTTAGTATCTTCAATTCAACTCACTTGCATGTCTTTGGACTGTGGGAGGAAACCGGAGCCCCTGGAGGAAACCCACACCGACATGGAAAGTACATGCAAACTCCACATAGAGAGGACCCGGACCGCTCCGCCTGGGAATCGAACCCAGGACCTTTTTGCTGAGAGGCGAGCCACCGTGCCGCCCCAGTATGAAAGAAACAAAATTTGTAAAAATGCAACTAAGTGAAAAATTGCACACAAATAAAAAAATAAAAATTCCCTTTAGAAAAGTGATGTACATATATTATCGTAAACCAAAACACATACATTAAAATATTCTATATTTATTTTGCATCTATGACTGTGAACAAAGCAACACTTGCTGGCTTTTGATATTTAAAACAAACAAAATTAAGTGAAAAAAATTGCACACATAGTGTGTAGTCATTTCCACTAAAAATGTCCTTTAGAAAAGTGATGTACATATATTATCATGAAATATAACACATACATTAAAATATTCCATATTTACGTTGTATTTATTACTATGCAATGACTGTGATCAAAGCAACACTTAGTGGTTTTTGATATTTAAATCTATTTGAGATCCCCTCTGTAAAGTGCAAATTTCACATCACTTAGACGCTTGGAGCGCTTGACACTTGGGAAGTGTAAAGTTGTGCATTATCTGTATAGGCAGATACAAGGGTCGTTAGAAAGGTGCTTATCGGGGGCCGGACACACAATGCCCTGCTAGTTCAACATTATTGTTTAGTGCTCTAACACTTTAATGATAAACAGCAGGCTTTTATTTATCTTTTTAGTTCCACACAAGGAGCGTTGGTACAATTGGATTGCAGCATTTGGCACTGACAGTTGTTAAAGACAGCCTAGAGTCAGAAGTTGGGGAAAATAAATCTGAGCATTAATAACTTATTCACTCACAAAGTACCAGGTTAATCAACACTAATTTAATTAAGCAAATGAATTGGTGTGTTCTTTAATTTAGCTAAAGTTTTGGGTGGATGTCTGGAAGCTTTTCAAGTTTTGAAATTCAGAATCAACCTTATTGGACTTTTAATTATATATACACAATTATATGTACAATTATATTTTTATTTAACAAATTAATTAATTTTTATCTGAGTATCTATAAGAACATCAAGATTCAACATCAATTTAGTTCAGAACTTCATTTTCAGATTCTGCTTCATTTGTTTAGTATATACAAGTGAGAAAGAAGTGATAAGGTCATAGCATGTGGTGTACTTAATTTTAATAATCATCAAACTAATCAGTCACCCATCAGAATGGTTCCATTAGCCAAGATTCATTTGGTGATCAGTAGAAAATATTCCTGAGTTCATTTGTATTGCCTGCACAATTTATTTACACTTTTATTACACTTAATTTGTATGTTTTTTTGTCACACGTGTTTATGTTGTGGTTAGATTTTGCTACACATTATGGCGTAGGGCAGGATACACACCATATATAGTAAGATGATAACACAGAATACAATTTTGGTGCAGCAACAAAGTCATTTAATCTATAAAAATCATGTCACCTATGACCCCATGTACAGTGTAAGTAATGTGTAAATAGTCTTTAATTTAAAAATATACTTTCGTATGTATATGTGCATGTATATTTATGTAAAAGCAATAAAACAACCATTGATACATTAAATATTGAAGATAGAAAAATGATTAGCAAGTGCATTTGAATAGAAAACTTAATTTGTTGTTTTTTTTTAGAGCGATCAAGTTTTGTTTGCACAGACATGCATAGTTTCTAAGGTACAAAAATATTCCTCATACAGTTGCATCTCAAAATGCAAAGTTGCCAAATTGGTTTGGCCTTTTCCAGCTCAAATCAGTCATTTAGAATTCACAAAAGTAGAAGTTTGTTTTGTTTGGTTTAGCTTTTTATGTTTCCTTCCAACAAATTGTTAAAACAGACCAATTAAAAGGCAAACAATCCAGTCTGGCACTCCTACAAACTGTCTGAAGGGTGGTGAAAGCCTGGATTTGCCTTCTTATTGTTTTGTGCCTGGAAACCATCACAGAGTTAATGCTGTTAGCTATCTCCAGTGTCAGTCAGTGAGTAGTATGCTGGATGAGATACTATTTAACCCAATGCTAGAGCTTCATACCTAGTATCTTAATCTCGACTGACTGACGTATAGTGAATTAAATTTACTGTTGCAGGTGGATCTGGCACAGAAAAAGTATTGTTTGCGACTGTAGCAGTTTTGTATGTACATTTTGTATGTAAGAGGAAATATATTTGTTCTTACCCAGAATTATTAATTCGTATCCTCCCAAATGTGGGTCAGTATTCAAGGATTAACAAACCTTTATCCCAATAGTACACATTCCTCCAGCACCCTCTCCTCAAATCCCCTCTTCAGTTGCCAAATCTCTTTTCAAACCCCTACCCTGCATCATATCAGCTTTCTCTCAAAGCAGAGAGGCATCCCTAGTGCCCCTCTGGCCTTTTTGTTCATGGGAATGTGGACAAGAATGGCTAAAATATGGGTAAAATCTGAATAAAGTGGCTTCAGCTGCTTCTTTTTTTCACAACTTGCATTATATTACATTATTTGTGCAGCTTTGGCATAGGTGCCAACTATGTTTTGCACACCATTGTTTTTGTGGCTGCTATGAATCCTTGGCAGGGACAACATGTTCATGTTGTACGCTTCCCAAGACCCCCTCCATTCATATCTTTTTTCTAATTGAAGCTGACACACACATATACAAAGATTTTATAGTGCTTGTTTTACATGAACGTTCAAACAAACCAAAACGAGACTCTCATATGTGGTTTGTGTCGACACAAACAGCGTAAAACCACATATGGAGCGAATCTTCCACTTAAACCGACTTCCTGTCCCAATTAAAGGTTGGCACTGGCGTGGACTGTGCGCATCAAAAGCGGGGCACCGTCTACCACGCTCTTTGTGATGTTAAAGACGGGGTGGTTGCAGTGCTTTATATTGCGGGGAGGATGGTGTTGTGAAAGAGAAGAGACTCATTAAGATGGAGACTCAGAGAGGGGGCCTGCAAGGTTGTGGGCTACTTGAAGAATGTTCTATTGAATGGGCTTTGTGCAGAAGATGCTGGATGCTTGGGGTTCCATCTGGTGCGTGCTGTCTCCTCTGTATTATAATGTGTGAATATTCGCTCATGGCAAGTAGCAATCCAGGCAACAGGACTTGCGGTCTAGTTTTTCCTCTTACAAGGAATAGAATCGCAGCTGTTTAGAAGACCAAAAGCCAGGTTGCCTTTAAATACTTCCAGATACTCTTAAGAACTTTGATATCTTTATAATTCGGAATGTGAAATTGGAAAATGTAGCTGTAGTCTATCATCAAAGCAGGAGTAAATCTGTAAATGCAGAGGAGCTGTGCTATCTATCTTTCCCATACATTAATGCTGGACATTCATCATACATTCTCTTGTACAGTCAAGTGAAATGGACTTGTCATCTTTTTAACTGGTTTGTCACTTCAGTGCTAGCATTTCCACCATAGTATACCCATCAATTCAAGATCAGACAAGAATCCCAGTTGACTAAGCTTACTTAAAGACATTTCAAGATGCCCCGATGACTAGACCCTTCATATCTCTCTTATCATTCTGTCTGTGGAAGCATGAAACAGCCTTCATTCAGCAGTGTCAAAGTAAATCTGCGAATGCGAGCAGTCAGGGCAGATCTCTGTCTAAGGAGCCTGGTCTCCCATGGAGCTCCTGCGAAGAGAGTGTAGCTTGGGCCTGCCCATTAGCATACAATAGCACAGTAAAGCATTAGAGGTTCATTCCTGGAGATTAATCCCACCCCCTACATCTAGTACGGTCAGGGTAGGGGTGTTGGATTCCTGTACATGCCAAAGCCACCTCTTTTACTCCCACCCTCCCTTTCACACTATATCTGTGGTGTTCTGGTGATCTAGCATGACTGGTTTATCTTATATTTTTTTCTGAAGGGTAGTGGTGGTGGTGTGTGGGGGAAAGTTGAACTGTAATTGTTTTTGCAGCATTAGAATGCGTAATGACCTTTGATCCCCTATGGGATGTTTGTTATGGAGAACCATGCTCGCTGGCGCATTCACAGGAAGCCACATTCTAAAAACAGCCCTCACCTAAGCTCCATTGTGTTCCGTTGAATTTCTTTAAAGACACAATAGATCTGGGACGCCATTCAAGGCTTGGGCTCGAGCACAGTCTTTGAATTTTAACCAGTTTTGCAAGAGAACAACTCAAACTCTCATCTAGGCACCTAGTTGACTTCAGGAAACTTTAAAGACCCGGACTCTACCACGTGATTGTTTGTTTATGCCTTAAGGTGAAAGGGGTGCCTGTCTGTGGTCATTGGGGTTTTAAAAGTTAAAAGAACACAAGAACCACCTGGTTCTTTTTTTTCCCCACCTGGGTTAGGCTGTGATCAAAGTAAGAGAAAAAAGGATTGGCAGTTTTGATTTTCGGCCATTCATAACTTCTCTCTGATCTGTAGAAAGGGAAAGACAGGCATGCTGGGTAGAGTTATAGCATACCGGAGAAGCTGTGGGACGTTCTCTCATTTAGCATGGCCATGTTAACCCCTCAATCCACGGTGGAGCAAACCTGCCACGTCTGTAAATATTTTACAATTTTAGTATTTACTTTCACATTTTCAGCATTTAGCACAAGTCTTTATCCAAAGCGACTTACAGTACTATAAGACAGTATACTGTTTAAGCAATTGAGGTTTAAAGGTGTTGCTCAAGGGCCCAACAGTGGCAACCTGGCAGTGTTGGGGCTTGAACCAGCGACTTTTGATTACTTCTCCAGTACCTTAACCACTAGGTTACCTTAACCACTAAGTTACAACTATTACAATTAGCCATATATGATGTTGCCACAAGTAGGGATGTCCCGATCACGTTTTTTGTTCCCGATCGTAAATTTTTACCCCGATCCGATACCGAGTCTCAAACCGATACTTGTATTTTCTAGATATTGTCTAGATAAGAACTAGATAATACTGTTCACACAGTGCACACTTCAAGTACATTACAGTCATTCAAATTAATCCAATGTATATGTTTAACAACTGAATAGCTCTGCAGTTCTGTAGGAAAAAATTGCCTGCATCCAAGCTATTGCTTAATGTTCTTTTATTTTTACAAAATAAAAGTAAACAAACTTAGTGCAGCATTGTAGTAGGAAAACTAGAACACTCAAAATAAAGGGAAGGTTCTTTTTGAGGAAAATCAGCATCTCTGCCGTGTTAGCGGACAGCCGGTTCCTCTTCTCATCATATAATAATAAACTCGCTGTATTCGGCTGAGGGTTTATTTTTTAGGTGCCGTATCAAATTGGTAGATCGTTTGGTTAAATGATATCTGGTTTGTTTATGAGCCACCGTACTTGTAGGCATGTTGTAACTAAGCCAATCAGAGTGCTTAATACTGAGATGTCAATCAGTCTTGTAACATGGTAACGCTGTACGTTATGGTCCTGAAGTTTTCATAGTCGGATTAAAAGTTATTGTTTTGTAAACCGGAGTGATCTTTGACTCGCACACCATATAAATAGTAAAATTCTACAGTAATGAACGCAGCTCTGCTACTACCGCTTCATGAAACGCTCGCATTGCAGACATTACACTTTGCTGTTGGACTCTCTGTTTACGACACCTGCTTGACCGCTGACGTAAAACGAAGGATCGGCTTAGGATCGGGCTTAGTAAAGCCGATACCGATCAGTTAAAAAATGCCTTGATCGGGCCCGATTCCGATCTTTGAGATCGGATCGGGACATCCCTAGCCACAAGTGTCAATAGCGTCTTGATATAATTCATAATTAATTATAATGAATCTGATCTGTAGAAAGGTAAAGACAGGCATGCTGGGTAGAGTTATAACATACTGGAGAACCTGTGGGACGTTCTCTTATTTAGCACGGCCGTGTTAACCCCTCAATCCACCGCGGAGCAAATCTGCCACGTCTGTAAATATTTTCCAAAATTTCTCGAATACTTTGCTGCAGGTCAGCACCGTCGCTGCTCCTAATGCGACATCTGGTATAATTTTTTGGCCCGGGATTATTCAAAACTAAACTCAGGAAAGGGTGGGAAGAGGAAAAGGTTGTTTTGCTCTCTCGCCCAATTTTTACTCTCTCACTCGCCCTCCTTATATTTCTTCCACTCTTTGCCCTAGATGTGGCCAGCTGTGCTGTGAAACCTAATCCCTCTCTCTTTAACAGACCAGTTCCTTGAGTGCAAAGCGTCTTTCTAGTGCATTCTTTCCCTCTTCCTTTTTCCTCATTCACCAGGTTGTAATTGCAACCTAAAGTTGACACGGTATCCAGGAAACCCTGGTCTGGCAAATGACTGATGAAGTCCTTTTACTATAAGTCCACGCTGAAGCTTCGTCAATTATCCTGCTAACGTTACACTTCAGAGTCAGAACGTTGCTTATTTGTTTGACGAGTAATCCGTCTTCATTCGAAGCTGGCGTGGAGAAGTTCTGAGGAGTTCTGCCAGCGGTCAAACAATGCAGAAGCTATATTTCAATCCCTCATGTTGTGTAGTTATTTGTCTGTATTATTTTTAGTCCCGGTGCCGGGGCGTTTGGCGCATTTACAAGTTAAGCTGTATGTTTGCAAACACGCCAGGGTTAACATACACAGAGACGACATCAGCCAGGCGCCAGCGAGATGAGCAGATCGCAGGCAGAGATGACTGAAACGTACACATTAGAAACCACTTTCCACCAGAGCGGGGGACATAATTTAGGACTGAAACACCAGGATTACACAGAAAACTTTCCAATTGGCCGTGAAGTATTGTTTATACTGTGCTGCTATGTGCACTATTGGTTACTCTATATTGGAGACAGAATGATTTGGAATGAGTGTTGTGCTGTTTTGTGTGATTTTGCTCAGAATAGGAACGTTTAGGTTTTATTATTTCAAAAATGATAACCATGTGAATCTGATGTTGCTTGAAGTTGCCATATCAATTAATATTCAGTAAAATAACAATGTCCTCAAGTAGTGACAGTTGTAATTATTATTAAGTCAGCGTGTCAATGCTAATTTTTAAACGTATTATAGTAACAAGCTTACTCTAGTTTCCATATGCCTTATGCCCAGATTTATTCATAACTTGTGTAATAACATAACATAATGCCTTGTTTAAAATGACCTTATGTTATGAATAGGGATGTAACGATGCACCACAAGACAGTTGAAAATCGGTGCAGATGTGCCACGATTCGAATCAGTTATTCATTTAAGATAAATAGATATTCACTTTAAACAGCAGAGGGCATTAGCACTATTCACCTCGCCTGGTTGACGTCACTACAGGGTTGCCAGGTTCGGAATTTTCCAGCTGAATTTATTTATGTGAGGATACTTTCTTTATTTGTATTATTCATTTATTATTCATTTATTTATATAATGTTGAATTGGTTTTAGAATAAGCAAAACACAATAAGCATTATTTGGCATAGTTTGTACCTAGCTTAGAAATAAAAAGGCATTTATTATTTAGATAAATAAAAGATAAGCACAAATACAGTATTTTATTTTATTTTAAAGAGAAATAATGAAAAGAAACTTTTATAAACAAATCGGTAAAAAATTGTTTTTGTGAACCCAGTATCGTGAATCGTATCGCATCGTGGGTAGAGTGTATCGTTACATCTCTAGTTATGACTAATATTTACGTTCACATTTTCAGCATTTAGCACACGTTTTTATCTAAAGCGACGTACAGTGCTATAAGAAAGTATATTGTCTAAGCAATTGAGGTTTAAAGGTCTTGCGCAAGGGCCCAACAGTGGCAACCTGGAAGTGGTGGGGCTTGAATCAGCGACCTTTCGAATACTTCTCCAGTACCTTAACCACTAGGCTACCTTAATCACTAAGTTACAACTAATCAATATCATGATTAGCCCTTAGCTGCTGCCACAAGTGTCAATAATGTCTTGATATAATTCATAATCAATTATAATGAATACACTTGCAAAGTAACTGAACTTTTTAGGCAGTTAGAGGAGTTTGGACGTTGTGAGTTGGATGCACTACTAGTTTTATAATAGCTGCCATAAAACCACATCAAAACCAGACAATTGTCTTTAATGCCAACTTTACACTGTAGTATCATTTCAAATGGGCTGCCATGGTCACTGATTACAAATTACTGTATGATCTCGTCTGTGTAATGGTTAGGTTTGACTTATGATGAAGGCTAAATGGGATTGTTTTTCTATGTATTAACACCATAGTTTCAATAAATTTGGCTATAATACATAGCATATGCAGGCAATATATAATTCTACAGTACTTAAAGACTGTTTTACAATAGAAATATTTACACAAATATCGGCTCAAATACATATTTATAATAGTAACAGGTGGACACATTGAAAAATGTGCCCTTCAATTGAGACGTGTGCATTTAGCACCACTCGTAGACAAAGGATTGACATCCCTTTGTTTATCATAGAGGCACTATCCTATTGTGGGGTCTCTGGACGTATGTATACCAGCCAGACATTTCTGCGACAGCGTTTAGATGCCCACAGTAGTAGCAGTAGTAGCATGAGCATCATTTTTTAATGGAAGCATATGTTAGCTCCAGGGGTGCCGTCCAGTGGTTCAGAACAAACTAAACTAAGCCCTGTATTCAGTAACCATTGTTAGTCAGTTTGGATAGAAGCATCTGCTAAATGTCGTAAATACAATGGCAATTGTAGCCTAGCGGTTACTGGTTCAAACTGCCAGGTTGCCAATGTTGGGCCCTTGAGCAAGGCCCTTAACCTTCAATTGCTTAAAAATACTGTATACTGTCAGTCGTGTCTGCTTAATGCAGTAAATGTAAATGTACGATGTGAATTGCATAATTTCTTTTTAGGTATCTCAGTGTTTAAGAGCTTGACTAGCAATCAGAAGGTTACTGGTTCAAGCCCCTTCTTTACCAAGTTGCTGCTGTTGGGCTTCTGAGCAAGACTCTTACTTCTCAATTGCTCAAATTGTATTCAGTGATAATTGTAAGTCGCTTTGGATGAAATCATCTGCTAAATGCTGCAAATGTAAATGCATGATAGACATTGTAATGATGATTCAGGTTGTCTTTTACTCAACAAACCACTCTGTCTCATATGTACATGACTGCTGCATGTGATTTAATGACTCAGCATCAGGATTTATGAGTCGAAACCATCTGCAGGCAGATGGGCTTATGTGGGTGTGTTTAAATCGTATAGCCTACTCGATGCCTGTTATCAAATCCGATTGCAGACGTCAGGGGAGCAGCGTAGTGATAACGTACCTCTGTTTTTTGTTAAATACCTCAGCATGCGTTCTTTGGTGAGCCAGGGTTATCAGCCACCAGTTGACCAAGACCATATGCGCTTCACTACTGCATTCTAACCGTACTGCAGAACAATAGGAAATCGGTGAGATTGTGGAAGGATGTACTGTAGCACCCTCCTGCTGCTTTTGTTTGTGACTTGTCTACAGAGACAGTGAATAATTCGGTTATTTACAGTGAGGTTTATTGCATTATGTTTCCTCCCACTGGCTGTGATTACATTCTATTATCCATTGTTTCGGTAAATAAGGTATTGTGTGTAGACTAGCTGAATAAAGTGCTGGATCGAAACAGTGGGCATAGTGGAGTCATGCTGTTTATCCCACTTAAGCCTGTACAGAACAGTTTCTCTCAGTTTTCTGAGCGGGTTTATAATTCCAGGGTGGTTTTTGGAATGTGATTTTGTGAAACCGGAGCATGTGTGTATGTGTGCTCACAAGTGCATGTTCTGAAATAAGGATTCTGAAATCATGTGTGGGCATCTGTTTAACAAACCGCGTCTATGTCACAAAAGGCCAAGAGCCACCTCAGCCACCCCCTCTCGCATGTCTTGTCTGTGTTGGGTTAGGTTTTGGGTGTTCCGCATTCTTGTGTTTGTGTCTAGCCTATCTGTGTTAAAACCTTCTCACCCCTGGGTCACTAAAGAGGCAAAACCTTTGAAGTGCATTTTTGTCTGGGACTTTACCAGTAAGATTTACATCCCAAGTGGGGTGATGTATCTCACCTGGATAAGAAACCTGGATAAGCATTTATCAGACGCCTTTATCCAAAGAGACTTAAATTACAGTTACAGTCTGAGCAACTGAGGGTTAAGGGCCTTGCTCAAGGGCCCAACAGCAGCAACCTTGCAGTGGTGGGGCTTGAACCAGCAACCTTATGATTACTAGTCCTGTACCTTAACCACTAGACTACAGCTTGCCCTATAAGACCTAGTCCAAATCCAAAGCTAATTTAATATGATATATAGATAGGTAGACAGCATTATGATATCAGTTCACTTTAAGGGTCTTGCTCAAGGGGTCCAACTGTGGCAACTTAATAGTAGTAGTGGGGCTTGAACTGGCAACCATCTGATTATTAGTCCAGTTCCTTAACCAATAAGTTACACCCTGGAATTTACATCTCAAATAGACTGATGTATATCACATGTATAAGACCTAGTATGAATACAAAGATAATTTAGTATGATATGATGTGAGTGGACACGGTATTTAAAAACCCCAGCAGCGCTGTTGTGTCTGATCCACTCCTACCAGCACAACACACACTAACACACCACCACCATGTCAGTGTTTCTGCAGTGCTGAGAATGATCCACCACCTAAATAATACCTGCTCTGTGGTGACAGAGGGAACAAGCTAAAAGGTATGTAGAGAAACAGATGGACTACAGTCAGTAATTGTAGAACTACAAAGTGCTCCTATATGGTAAGTGAAGCTGATAAAATGGACAGTGTGTGTAGAAACAAGGAGGTGGTTTTAATGTTATGGCTGATCAGTGTATATGTATATATGACAAATAAAGGCATTCTATTCTATTTTCACCTCTTAATACTTTTATAAGGCAATGCATTAGTCCAATAATGAGCATTTAGAGGAGAGAATTAATGTTAAAAACATTAAACACAAATTCTATTGTAAAACTATTATGCGAGTGCCAGGACTTCTATGGTTAATGTGTTAATGGGCGCAACCCATTAAATTACCATTTAAAGGCTGCATGTGTGAAAGATGCAAAACAAGGCAAGACTGTTGAAAATAACCCAGTAATGTTGCTTTCATCTCACTTGTTCTGAGTGTAAAAAAAGGAATGCTGTTATGTTTTGACAGAACTGTGAATTCCATTTAGAGATCACTGTAAAGTGTCACTTAAGCATGCAGATGGGGACAAACTGAGAATGAGTGTGTAAGTAACCCACTAGCTATCTGTATGAGTCCAGGAAATGTGGATTTTTGAACTGGATGTATGTTTAAGCACGGTCTTTTGTATTCCCACAATCCCCAGTTTGTCCACCCGGTCCAAATATTATTTGTGCTATGCAAAGCTGTGGTTGTCTGGGCTTGACCACAAACAGGAACTGGAAACAATATGTGTCCATACTGGTTCATTAGTTCATGAATTTATCAAAGCAAGTAACATCTATGTTCCTCAAAATTGAAACAACAGAGAGAGAAAGTGTGTCTGCTGTGGCTGTAAAATTATACCCATTGCTATACATAGCAATTCACATTCATTTAAAGCAGACAGCTAAAGCTACAGTTAGACGAGTAGCATGAACAATGATGTATGTATGGCTGGATACAGTTTTTTAATAGTGTGTGTGTGTGTGTGTGTGTGTGTGTGTTTGGGACTGTCCAGCAGTGTATTTGTTAGCTCAATCTATATTTACATTTGCAGCATTTATCCAAACCAACTAAAATTATGACTCAGGGGTCCAACAGTGGCAACTGAACCAGCAACCTTCTGATAATTATTCCAGTACCTTAATCACTGCGCTACCAGTCCCCTAAGGATCTTAATTGTCTACGTACTGTTGAGCATTCAGTCTGTAGCCTCAGGGTTTCAGTGCGAACATGTCATAATATTTATAAGAATAGATACACTACTGCTTCTATTACATGTACCAGATGCACAATTTGCACATACTGTTTTTTTTGCATACCATACGTTGTATATATGCATGTTGTATATTCGCTACACCCTATTTACTTGCTTAATTTGTATTTGTATTAGTTTCTCTTATTTTGCTTGTTAAACTACTCTATCTATCTATCTATCTATCTATCTATCTATCTATCTATCTATCTATCTATCTATCTATCCATCCATCCATCCATCCATCCATCCATCCATCCATCCATCCATCCATCCATCCATCCATCCACCCACCCACCCATCCATCCATCCATCCATCCACCCACCCATCCATCCACCCATCCATCTATCTATGTCTTGCATTTATGGCATTTAGTAGACATTTTGATCCAAAGTGACCCACTGTATTGACCAAATACCATGCCAGCAATTGAGGATTAAGAGCCTTGTCCAGGGGTCAAAAAGTGGCAGCTTGGCAGTAATGTGGGGATTGAACCAGCAACCTTCTGAATACTAGTCCAGTACCTTACTGTGGGTCAAAGTATGTGAATATACTGTATAATCATAAACTTGTTGGACATCCCATTCCCAAACCATGGGTATCAGCATGAAGTTGTTCAGTCAACTTATCAACTGGAATAGTCTCCACTCTTCTGAGAAGTCTTTCCACAAGCAAGCACCCATTGATGTAATTGTAATAATAACAACAATTATAACAAAATAATAGTCCAATTAATACTGTCATAAATTGATTAGGAATAATTGTCCCTAACTGACTATACAAAAACAAGTTATTTTGTTGGGGCAGCACAGTGGCGCAGTGGGTAGCACTTTCTCCTCAGAGCAAGAAGGTGGGTTTGAATCCTTAAGGTCCTTTCTCTGTAGGGTTTGTATGTTTTCCCCGTGTCTGTGTGGGGTTTTTTTCGGAGCTCAAGTTTCCTCTCACTGTCCAAAGACATGCAGTCAGGCCAACTGGAGCTACTAAATTTGCCCTAAGTGTGTGTGTCTGCTATGTGATGTACTGGTGACCTGTCTGGGGTGTTTCCTTCCTTTTGCCTAATGAATCAGACCCAATGTAACACTGACCAGGATATAGTGGTGGTAAAACAGACAATGAATGAATGATTTTTTTTAATTATTGACTTAACCAAACCACTTGTTTTGCTCACACAACACATTTCAATTTCAGACTGATTTATTCAAATAAGAAAAATGGATAAACAAAGATAACAGACATAAAAGGTCCAATTTGAAGAATAAATAGTGAAGGTCATACGAGTAAAACTCAAGTGTGTTTACAGACCTCCTGATGGGACAAATTAGGGTTTGCAGTTTCACAATTTAAGTCCCCTGACTCTTACTTTGACATGTTAGGGTAAACCATGAGGCACCTTATTTACCCTAAGGAAACCACAGTAAATGATATTTATGCACGCCCACGTTCTCTCTTAGGTAAACACGTCCCTCGCTGGCATTCGACAAGCACTCATAGTGGGTGGTATAGGGATCAAAAATGTAAAAATAGAGCAGCTTCAATGCAGTGTGATTAAAAATCAGGTCTATTTTTAAATCTAGGTAGATTTACATATTATATTTATAGTGTCTCAATATAAATATAGAGACTTGTACTGGTGCTGATATTTGTAAGGGGAATTTGATGTGTGTGAGCAGGTTGTGGCCAGCCCTGACCCCACATCACGCTTGATATTTTGAGGGACCGAGAAAGGAAAGTATGACACTGTCAATAGCTACGCTGAGCTCAGCAGCTTGTTTGGACAATGTTGAGTGGCTCTCTGTGTCTGTGAGAGAAATTGTATCAGTAACAATAGCAGACATGAAACAACTAAACTATGCAATGATTTTTATTTAATTGATTATTATTAGGGATTTTCAGATCTGAAATCAGGGCATATATGGGTCAAACATGCCAAATCCTATCAGAAATTGATTTGCAAAAGCTGGCTTGGTTATTGTGAGGACTTCTGTCTCGGATCAGGATCGGGATTGGCAAACACTCAATATTGAAGTATTCAAATCAGGATTATGAATGAATGCATGAATGAAAGAATGAATGGCTTGATTGTCATTGTATATACACTGATTATGACCGTCTCCTTGTTTCTACACTCACTGTCCATTTTATCAGCTCCACTTACCATTGTAGTTCTACAATTCCTGACTGTAGTCCATCTGTTTCTCTACATACTTTTTTAGCCTGCTTTCACCCTGTGCTTTAATGGTCAGGACCCCCACAGGACCACTACTCTGTAGTATTATTTGGGTGGTGGATCATACTCAGCACTGCAGTGACACTGACATGGTGGTGGTGTGTTCGTGTGTTGTGCTAATATGAGTGGATAATGCTGATGGAGTTTTTAAACACCTCACTGTCACTGCTGGACTGAGAATACTCCACCAACCAAAAATATCCAGCCAACAGCAACCCATGGGCAGCGTCCTCTGACCACTGATGAAGGTCTAGAAGATGACCAACTCACAGCAACAGCAGCAATAGATGAGCGATCGTCTCTGACTTTACATCTACAAGGTGGACCAACTAGGTCAGAGTGGACAGTGAGTGGACATGTTATTTAAAACTCCAGCAGCGCTGCTGTGTCTGATCCACTCATACCAGCATAACACACACTAACACACCACCACCATGTCAGTGTCACTGCAGTGCTGAGAATGATCCTTCACCTAAATAATACCTGCTCTGTGGTGGTCCTGGGAAAGTCCTGACCATTGAAGAACAGGGTGAAAGCAGGTTAAAAAGGTATGTAGAGAAATAGACTACAGTCAGTAATTGTAGGACTACAAAGTGCTTCTATATGGTAAGTGGAGCTGATAAAATGGACAGTGAGTGTAGAAACTAGGAGATGGTTTTAATGTTATGGCTGAACGGTGTAGGTAACACCCATATAATTTCCTGCCTTGTTCCACTGGGAGTTGCTGCTAAATGGTCTCTATTTGCATACTAGTGCACGACAAGCTGTTTTAGTAATAACACACGCTTATCATGTTTTATACTAGATATACTTTACTATATCATATAGATTCAGTATTATGCATAGCAGATCACAGGATTCTGCTATTTATTTTTATTATTTCGGCCAAAAAGATAAATATAACGCTATAACAATGTGAAATATGTACGTACTTTTGAGCACGTGTGTGTTGTGTTTATGTAAGGGTCAGTGCCTGTGCCACCAGGAAGGCAGCGTACCGGGAAGGCCACACATTTTTGTGTTTATAGTTCATAGGACAGGGGTCAGTGAGAGCATTAATTTCAGTTTGAAGTGATAGTGTGTGCCACTGGTGTATACTCTGCACATTCCGTGCCAGCTTAAGATGCACCTCTGACTCCTGAGGAATTTAGCATGGTACGACAGGGAAGCGAGTGCTGGGGCATATTTATAAAACGCAGGATCGGTAACACTCTCTCACACATGCAGACCTAAATATATGCCATCTAGATTATAGGCAAAAGATTGTGTGAAGGGTTTTAAACCCCCTCTGATGTAGCTTTTTATTATGTGATGATTAATAAATGTTTATAAAATGATTATGAAATCAGAACTAAACATGGGGGGGTCGTGCCATTCTAAAACATTAATTCATTGATTGTTTTACCACCGCTTTTATCCTATTCAGGGTCATGATGGGTCTAATTCACTGGGCGAAAGGCAGGAAACACGCTGGACAGGTTGCCAGTCCATCACATAAATACACACATTCACACCCAGGGCAATTTCAGTATCTCCAATGAATCTGACTGCATGTCTTTGGACTGTTGGAGGAAACCCGGAGCTCCCGGAGGAAAGAGAAACATTTAAACTCTACACAGAAAGGACCCAGACTTCTCCACCTGGGAATCAAACCCAGGACCTTCTTGCTGTGAAGCAACAGTGCTACCCACCAAGCGACCATAGTGCCTTCATGCTAAAACATTCCCACCATTATCACTAACTGATGGGAACACTGATGGATTCTAACATTATGCAAAGCTAGTTAGTGGAATATGTTTGTTTATCATTTTATGTTGTTACATTGGGGTGGGGGTTGAGCATATCTGAATATTAGAATATTACAGGATGGTTTCTGGCCTCCTCCTCCATTCTCTCTTCCAGCCTCTTTCCTTGAGTAATTAATGAATTTGTTCCTCTCTCTCTCTCTCTCTCTTTCTCTCACTCTCTCACACCAAATATATTCTGGCCTGGCTGCCTTGGCACAAGCTGATGAGGTCTGGCAGTACTCCACTCATTCTCTGAAGGGCCATTCCCACAGCGCTGTGTTCCCTTATTCATGGGCTTCTCACACCCCCCTTTGTCAGGCTTTCGAACTGGGGATTCACCCCTGACCCTGGGGCCTCCTCTCCAAACGATCGCTGTTGACAAACCAATCAGTAAAGCTGAAACCTTAATTCTACACAAACCCCTTCTCTGTGAGGAGTACTGATGACAATACTAGGCTATGCCACTAAGCTAAAAAGCTTATATCTCACTACTGGTCACTGTTTGGCATCAAGTGTACTGTTCTCTATGTCTTTACTTGGACAGTGGTCTTTTTATAATGAAGTTCAATTTAATAAGTAGGGTATTGACTGCATGGGAGACACAGTGGCTAGGTGGGTAGCATCGTGGCCTCAAAGCAAGAAGGTCCTGGGTTTGGTTCACAGGTGGAGTGTGGGTTTGTTTTAGGAGCTCTCGCCCACAGTCCAAAGACAAGCAGTCAGGTTAATTAGAGATACTAAAGTCCTCCTAAATGTATGTGTTGGTATGTGTGTTTGCCCTATGATGGACTGCCAATCTGTCTGGGGTGTTTCCCACCTTTCACCCAGTAAATTCAACCCTCTGCAACCATGAATAGGATAAAGTGGTGCTAAACAGACAATGAATGAATGTATTGACTGCACTGACCCATATTTGAGTAGTATAGGTAATGGGCACATTCCAAATTGGACAGCCCATGTACAGTGGTACCTTGAAACTCGACGTCTATTGGTTCTGGGAGTGGCGTCGAGTTTAATAGATGTTGAGTTTCAAGGTATTTTTTTCCATAAGGATGTATGGGAAACCTGACATGTGTTCCATTGTCCTGTGGAACTGCATATATTTTTGGCTAATGTAAAATAACATGGTTGTTTTTGACACTTATACACTGAAAAATACCACAAATATAATATAAAAAACAATTGAATAAAAATACAATAAAACACACACCAGAGCTGGGATTTCGAATACATCGTATCGAATCTCAGCTCTGCCATCCGGCTGGGCTGGGCGGCTGCATGAACAACGATTGGCTGTTGTTCATAGGGTAGGACAAGCCGGACAGGGACTCCTCATAACTGAGCAAATTACGACCTCCGCATGGCTCTCAGTGCACAAAGCTGATCAGCATATGAAAAGATGCAGTTGGCTACTGCGCATGTGTCGGATGGGTGTGTGACAGTCTCGCTCTCCTCATTCGGGGCGGGGGTTAGCTCCAGTAGAGAGGAAGCATAACGCAATTGGGTATAAAATAAAACCTAATGAAAAAATGGCGAACCGGGCCGCTCAGGTGGCGCAGCGGTAAAAAGACACGCTGCAACCAGAGCTGGATTCTGAGTACATTGTATCGAATCCAGCTCTGCCTTACTGGTTCAAGCCTGAGTGGCTGTATGAGCAACGATTGGCCGGTTGCTCAGTTGGGGGGCGGGACAAAGAACCGGATGTGGGTCTCTCTCTGTCAGAATGAGATTACGACCTCTGCCGGCTGATTAGAGGCGCCTGCACAGAGATGAGGAAGAGTGCCCTTAGGGTGTGTCTCTCCGCATGCAACGCAAGGTGGCACAACACTCATCAATGTGTGGGTGGTAAAAATGCATCCGGCTGCTGCCCATGTTTCGAAGGGGATATGGGTTAGCTTTGATCTCCTCGGTCAGGGCAGGGTTCGGCATAGACAGAGAGGAACCACGATGCAAATTGAACAATTGGATGCACTAAAGGGGGAGAAAAAGGGGAAAAAAGAAAATGCCGAACCAAAGGACATCCGGTTTCAAAGATTTCGAGTTTAGGGTATGACTGTACAAGAAACAGCCATATAAGGAGTTGACCCGAACACGATATAAAGATTAAAGCAAGCACAAACCCACATAAAACGAGTGATGATTAATATAGCAAACTAATACTTAGTGTGACACATTTCCTTTTACTTCTTAGAAAGTATGTCAGACTGCTTGTTGCATGCGTCAGCAGAATTGGTAGAAACATATTTCTCCACCGCGGGTACAGGGTCGCCCTTGGGCAAAGAAGAAGTCTGAGAGAAAGTTGTAAATGGCATTGAATGCTAAGCTCATTTTTATTGGCCTCACAAGCTGCCATTACAGTTTATCACTCTGTCAATCAGTCTATTTAATAGGCTCTAATAGTAAACAGGTAGTAGAGTTCCTTTCACTAGTTGGTGCCCAGGTGGTGCAGCGGGATATTCCGCTAGCACACTAGCGCCGAGATTCTAAACTCCTGAACTCCTTCAAGAAAACTGTACCCTTAAACTTGCCCCTCCCCCCCCCCCTTTTTATCCCCCAGTCTAGTCGTGTCCAATTACCCTGAATATACTGATTCGACCCTTCACCGCTGACTGAGGATGCCTCTCAACTGACATGCGCCCCCTCCGGCACGTACAGTCAGTACAGATCAGTCGAATCGAGTCGAGTTCATACACTTGACGAGCCCTGTGTACGGAGGGCCACACCCCCATCAGCATTATTCCTCAGCCCTGTGCAGACGCCATCAGTCAGCCAGCAGGGGCCGCAGTCGCACCAGTTATGAGGACCTATGATCCGACTTTCTTACCCTCTAACCCTGAACAACAGCCAATCGTTGTTAATGCAAAGGGAAAGGGGTAAGAGTTAGGACCCATTCACATGAGAAGCGGCAAGACCATGTTCGCGCCAGATGTGCCTTTCTTTCCTATGGAGTGTGGCCGTGCCGCTTAGCTTTCCTAAGAGGCGCACATCGAGCACTTTTACAGCGTTGCCACCAGTCGGCTGGGCGCCATCTAGCGGGCATAATTGGCAGTGCCTGCAGGGAGGGATGACCGGAATATGTAGGAGGGGTCTTGTGGGAGGTGCCTGTGCAGAGTGCATGGGTGGAAAAGGGTTTCGATTATCCCCATGGAGAAAATGGGAGAAAAACAGATGGTCGCTGGTTCAAGCCCCACCACTGCCTTAACCCTCAATTGCTCAGCATGAAAACTGTAATGTAAGTCGCTTTGGATAAATGAAAATAGTTGGCAGTTGAGCATCTCTAGAACTAGTTGACTAGACTGTTGAAGTGACACCACTAATCTTAAATCATTTACACAGGGTGATTCATAAGAATTAAAGAAGGAACTCTAGAATAAGTTTAGCCAGCTTATCCGCCGTTCAAGCTACGTTCTCTGATGGTTTGCTTGCATAGCGTTGACAGGTTTGATTGGCTGTCAGCGTCTTTAATCTTTGTATGCCCCTGTAGCACAGTCAGCATCACCGTGGGCAAGTTTCAAGGTCAAAACGTGAGTGTTTATATTGTCTGCGAGTGGGTTCAACTTCTGTTGCTGGTCTTCTATTAAAGTCCAGAATCTGTTTTTTTTTTACTTTGTGATTGTTATTTCTGTGCTTTAAGCGGAAATGCCAGCGCGGCTGACCTCTGTCCCTGAGCTGATCTGTCTTACTGCTGTCAGTGATGTCTTTGTGTTGTTTAACAGAACCCCGAATTCGACTGCGTGTCCCTTTATACGTTTATATGCATGTGTGCTGTTGATTGACTCAGGCTTAAGGTCTATACCTTTGTAATCTACTCACTTGCCAATCTTTACGTTTTCTGTGGAGTCCGAGCAACATGGGTACGTGGGTTTCCTCAGCACTCCTCACAATGGACCGTTGCACTTTCACGCCCTTTGGGAAAATCCTCTCATCTAAGAATCATCAATCTAGTTTTAATGCTAATTTTATTATCCAGAGTTAAACGAATTCTGTCGAGTGTTAAAGACCTTCAATATGGGCATCCTGAAATCTTGACAGTTCTATACATCTTGTCAGAGTTAGCATTCTATATTCTTAATCTTCAGGACAACATAGTGCTTGTTTGTAGAAGCTTTAACAAATAACTGGCATGTATTATTGAGCATTCTGTTTAATTACTTAGCATAAACAAACACTAATTTCAGCTAAAAAGGGTCTGAATAAACCAGTTACACTTCCTTATTGATTTCCAGTAACTACAATGCATTTAGCCTTATATCACAGATTTTTTAATGCATTTTCTCCCCATTTTCCTCCTGATTTAGCACACTCAATTTTGTCTTCCACTGCTGAGAGATACCAGATTGCATCCAAGGAGAGCACGTCGCTGTGTAAGCCTCTTCAGACACGTGTACAGCCCTCCTCTTCTCGCCCCTGCTTTCTGCACATGCGTCTCTTCCGCCAATCAGGGTCCTTACACAGCGTATGAAGACCCACCCACACATAGTCCGGCCCCCACCCTGCAGATACGGTGGCCAATTAGTATCTGCTGCAGGCACTGGCAATTATGCCCGTCAGATGACGCCCAGCCGACCGGTGGCAACACCTAGTTTCGAACCGAGGAGTTTAGAAACACGGTGCTGGTGTGCTAGCGGAATATCCCACTGCACCACCTGGGCGCCCTCCTTTCACTTTTTAAAGGGAACGTCCATTATACAGATTATGGGCTTTAAATAATCAATATGTTGTTTATCACCCACATTAAAACTAAAACAGTGACAGCAGTGCTTTGTAGGTTTAAAAGTCTTAAAAACTAGCTGAAAATAGACAATAGGAGTTTTTCCTTCCATTTACATAATGGACAGTGGTAGCTCAATTGTTAAGGTACTAGACTAGTAATCAGAAGGTTGCTGGTTCAATTTCCAATACCACCACAGTTGGGCCCTTGAGCTAGACCCTTAACACTCACTTGCTTGCATTGTATTTGGTCCTAACTGTAAGTAGAACAGTGGGTTACCAACTCGAAGGTTGTAGGTTTAAATTCCAGCTTTGCCCTGCAGCCCTCGAGCAAGGCGCCGTGCAATGGTTGACACTGCGTTTTGACCCCAGTTTCCAATGAAGCTGCTATGCTGAAAAAGAATTGTATATGTTATGTATATATGACAAAAAAAGGCATTCCAGCTGTTTTTTACATCACCTCAAAATGCCATTTTGGTATCTGTGCCATGCTATCCGGAGTTTTGCGCAGACCATAATGACTGCCCTCGCTTATTCTTTGTTTTCGTTAACGGACGCAGCGTGCACACATCTGATAACCAAAATAGGAAATTTCCTTCGCGACGCTGTGCTTTGCCACCCACTTCTAATTGTTGTTGTATGTGTGTGTGGTACATGTGTTAGTTTGGAAACCCCAAGATGAAACTTCAGAGCATTTTGACTCCAGTTGCTTTTCATTAGGCTTTAGCTAAATGATCTGTTTGAGGCAGCTCACTGATAAGTGAACTGTTTATGCCAAGAAAATACTAGAATTCCTGGGAAATTGCTCTCGCCTTTCACAAAGCACTCGACCTGATGGTTAGTTAAAACAACACACTGCCAAAAAGCTTGTGATATTTGTAATGTTGTACTCGCATGTCATCAGCTGTCAGTTAAACACAATGTATGGCCAAACATATGTGAACACATCACCATAAGCTTTTTAGACCTTGGGCATACATACATATGTTGCAGCTTTACCTGTTGTGGATTTAACCACCCCCACTTCTCTGGGATCGTTTTACACAAGATTTTGGGGTGGGCTTTTGGGAATTTGTGCTTATTTACACAAAATAGCATTACTGAGGTCAGTCACTGATGTTGGACTCATCTTTTAATGCCAGATTTTAGCACAGACAGCACATACATGTGTTTTAGGTTTGTACTTTTTGTAGGAAGAATGCAGGGATGTAGATGTATGTATGTACAGAAAAACATATACACTAGTTTTTAAAATAAAATGTTTAGATAAATAGACAGACAGACAGACAGATAGATTCAACATTATTGTCATTGCTCTGCTGTCATAATAATAATAAGCATAAGAAGGAGAATAGCCAGGTATGTATAATAATAATAATGATAATAGTAATAATAATAATAGTAATAAAATGTTTGAATTGTACTGTGCAGTAAAATAACAATAAAATAATAATAATAATAATAATAAAATGTTTGAATTGTACTGTGCAGTAAAATAACAAAATAATGATAATCATAATAAAATGTTTGAATAGTACTTTGCAATAAAGTTACAATATAATAATAATAATAATAATAATAATAATAATATGCTTGAATTGTACTTTGCCGTAAAATAACAATAAAATAATAATAATAAAATGTTTGACTTGTACTGTGCAGTAAAATAACAACAAAATAACAATAAAATAATAATAATAAAATGTTTGAATAGTACTTTGCAATGAAATTACAATAAAATAATAACAATAATAATAACAATAATATGCTTGAATTGTACTCTGCAGTAAAATAACAATAAAATAATAAAAATAAAATGTTTGAATAATACTTTGCAATGAAATTACAATACAATAAAATAATAATAATGATATGCTTGAATAGTACTTTGCTATAAAATAACAACAAAACACTAAATAATAGTAATAATAATAATAATATATGTTTGAATTGTACTTTGCCGTTAATTAACAATAATATAAAAATAATAAAAATAATGTTTGAATAGTACTTTGCTTTAAAATAACAATAAAACACTTAATAAAAATGGTACTTGGTGTTAACAGGCATTTAAATAAAGTTATTAATATAGTTCATAGTTCAATAGAGTTTCATGCATTTAACCTTGTATATGAGTGATAAAGAAATGTTTAAATATGAGGACTTTACACAGTGTAGTTAAAACATAAGATCATGGGTGTTGCTATCAGTAAGGCAGTTTGTAAGTGTTGCCTTGATTTTTAAATTGACTGGTAGAATGAGAACCTGAAAATTAGGTAAGATACTCGTAGCAATTTAAAATATTAATTCAGTTGGCCGAAAGAGCCCAAAAATAGTAAAATACCATAGAAAAAAGGTCCTGGGTTTGGTTCCCAGGTGAAACAGTCTGGGTCCTTTCTGTTTAAAAGTGTGCGTATGTGTGTTTGCCCTGTGATGAACTGGCGACCTGTCCGGGGTGTTTCCTGCTTTTTCGCCCAGTGAATCAGACCCACAGTGACCCTAAATGGGATAAAGCGGTGGTTAAACAGACAATGAATAAATATCCAACAAAGAAGTTATTGTTTGATTAATGCTGTTGGTTAAAAATGTCATTTAAGTTCATTTCCGACAGCTGGTTCTTAATTCCAATTGAGACTGAAGCTGCAGTCTGGTCTAGTACAGCACTAGCATTGTCAAAATGTAAAACCAGTGCTCTCAATTTTTCTGTATTAGTGGCAACTATGCCACAGGACAAGTGTGAGCCTGTTTATTCATGACATCTGCTGCGAATCTCTCATTTACCCTTCATTAATTTACCACGCACAACTGCTTTTAGCTCATGTCCTGCAATTTAAGTGTGTCCCGAAAGAGAGAGGAAAAAATACAAAGTGGGGAATGGCATGGGCAGGATGTTCACATACCTCTCTGCTCTCATGGTGATGGCATGAACAGTAGGACAATGCCAGGCTGGCATAGCGAGGCTGGCCCAACGGGGACATACAGAGGGCCTTTCATCAACACTTGGTGAAGTGGCATGTGCACATTCAAACACACACACACACTCACTCATACACTCTTTTCAGGCTTATTTAGGCTTTGTGGTTGATGGACACTCTGTATTCTCCCATGCTGCTGCGGGTCTTGTTTTGAAGGCCCAGTGAGAGGTCAGTGTAGTTCCCACATACACTAAAACTGTGATCTGCTTTCTCATAGAGCGCTCTTTTGATTCCTTTTGTGTCAGGCTTTTAACAAATGAACTCTCTCTTTTAATTTTTAATTGTAACTTAATAGTTTGACAGGTCTGATAGGTCGATGCGTGGTGGAACTTCTCTGACCACCAAGTATTCTGCTTGGTCTTTGAATCTGAGAAGAGAACGACAGTGAAAAACATCGGAATGCACCTTTGCACCCTGTGCAGTGTTTCCCCACAGGTCTGAAATAGGGCTGGCACCGATCCGATACTCACTGGATCAGATATCGAAAGGAGAAAAAAACATGTAATCCGATACTGTTGCTTAATGTAAATAACACTTAATGTAAATAAGGCCATTGTTTGTGTGTAAAGCAAATAACACACAAAGATACGTTCCAACGTTTATTACCAGCTCACTCGGCAACTGCCGTAACAAGGTGCATCTTGCAACAGCCATTCAGAAATTGAAACACTAATCTACTTACACTTTTAGCATTTAAAAAAATCATCTACTACTGCCACATCTAAAAACACTGTTTTTAAATGATAAATTGCTCACTGAGATAAAGAAAACCTGTACTGTCCCGTCTTGGAGATATCTCACATCCTCAATGATTAATCCATTAGTGTTATGAAATGAAACAAACTACACCATTTCCTGTTTAGCCACAGACGTCCTCTTCAAAATCCAGCAGGGTTTAATAATCTTAAAACGTGACAGAACTCTTAACGGACTCAATTCTAATTGGTCCATCGCGTTTGATTGACATCCACATCTTCCAATTGTAGAAACTTTGGACGACACGTCGTAAAAGCGAGATGTGTCATGAATAAAAACAGCAGTTTTGCAGAAGTGTGATGTTGTAGGTTCTGTATTTATTCCTTTAGAATATTTGTTTCACAGTCTGAGCATTGTTATTTAGATAGCTAGTTTAACCATGGTGCATTGAGACATGTATTATTACTGCTTAGTTGTTTGAGAGGAGAAATGACTGTATCGGATTGGTATCGGTATCGGCATCGTCATCGTATCGGACATTAAAAAGTGGTATCGAGCCAGCCCTAGTCTGAAATCCACATCAGGGGAGGGGGGTGTTAGTTTGTTTTATAAAAGCATATGGGTCTGTCTGAAAATTTAGTGAGCTCTCTACATAGACGGCATTTTATGTCATCTTATGCACACTCCCATGAAGAAGGCTGTCTCAATTCTTAGATACTTTAAAATGCTGCCTACTAAGGTGCCTTAATTCGAAGTGGTAATCTGACTGAATAACGAAGGAGCATCCGATGCTTGCAGCTCTGTTTTTATTTGGTGTATATTATTAACCTTAGAATCACTAGTCCTGAATGATAAGAGGACTATTTTTTTCTTCCTTTCTTCTCTAAGGGGATATAATAAAAAATGTGGGACGAATTTAAACAAGCTTGGGATGTGCCTATTCATGCTTTTTTCACAGCCAACAACTTATTCATATGGACTACATCCATGTCTCTGAACTAAGTAACCCTCATCAAGGCTTCATCTCGCCTCTGACTGTGCTTCCTCACCGCAGCATTTACAAACACATACTTTGTTTATGCAGGTGGAGTTCTATCTTGCAGACAAGGACAAAGCTTCAGCCAGGTTTGGGGGGAAGTCATGGTACAGAATATATTGAATACAGGATTGTGGTTTGGATCAGGTTTAATGGACAGTAGTAGCCTAGTGGGTAGAGCTTTGGGCTATTAATCAGAAGATTGTCGGTTAAAATCCAGTCTCTGCTATGAAGCCACTGTTGGACCCTTGAGCAAGGTTCTTAACCCCGTCTGCTCCAGAGCGCCGTACAATGGCTGACCCTGTGCCCTAACCCCAGCCTCCAAACAAGCTGGAATATGCGGAAAAATAGTGTAATTGTACTGTACCCCTGTATATGTATATACGAGGGTTCTTCGAAAAATTTTCGCACTTTTTTTAACCATTTATTAAGAATTTCAAAAACAAATGACTTTTCTACATATTTACCTTTTGATGCATTTTTTCCAGCGTCGTACCTTTATAATGCCATCAGCAAAAAAATGGTTTTGATTGAGCGTGCAGCCACTGATGCATCACATGAAAATCTTCTTCCCCTAAAGCTTCTTTGAGCGTCCAATAAGGTGAAAATCAGATGGTGCTAAATCTGGACTATAAGCTCTCTCTCAGTCTCTCAGACACGACCAATTACTCCTCCTCCCGCCCTCACCGTTTCCAACCAAAATATTAAAGTGAGGAAACTTTTTGAAGATCCCTCATATGACAAATAAGGGCATACTTCTTCTAATGATGTTTGGGTGTCTTTTTAAAGTCAGGCCGGACCAAAATGCCTTCATCTTGCTTAAAAAACACATTCAAAAGACTCCCAAGAGCAATTTCAAGTTTAAAGAACATTTGTAAGGACTACTAAGTGAACGTTAGCTTTCAGTTACTGATGTGTCACAAGCCCTTAACCTTACAAAAATGAGATCAGACCAGTATTTCTCGCCCCTTTAAAACTGTTCCAGCTTTGTTTTTCTTGCTGTTCAGACAATTTACAACCCCTCATGAAAGCATGCACAAGAGCTCCCATCACAATATTACGTCCGTAACGTTTGCTTTGCTTTAATCGAAATATCCCGATTTATTTTTCCTGCCGGCTGCTTAGTGATAGCTGACGTGGTTTGCGGGACACGTGACGTTTTAACAAGTTTGCCATGTATGGCTTTTCAGTCCCACGTTGGCATCTCTTTTTTTTCTTCAAGTAATAAAGTTGGGTCAGAACTCTGGTTTCATAAAGCTTACCCTCCAGTCTGGGGTAATCTGTTGTGCTGATATGGTGAACATCTCTGGTGTTTGGATATTTTTATATGTTTATATATAAAAGTTTGTCTTGGCTTTTGCTTCTTCAGAGTACATCTCATCCACAAATTAAGCAACTGGCTGTTTGGGTGTCTTATTTTTAAATGTTAATTATATGATAAAATGATACCATTTATGTCAAGTGTAACTCCACCAAAGATCAATATCTGAATTGTTTTTGTCTTTCATCCTTTGTGGCTTTTTATGTTGTCCTGAATCCAAATTCCCCCTACATAGCTGCGTCCCAATAATGAAATCTTGAACAGGCTCATTAACAAGGCCAAACCTGTTAGGGGTGTACCAAGATAACTAGGGATGTCCCGATCACGTTTTTTTGTTCCCGATTCCGATCCCGATTATTAATTTTGATCCCGATCCGATACCGATTCTCAAACCGATACTTGTATTTTCTAGATATTGTCTAGATAAGAACTAGATAATACTGTTCACACAGTGCGCACTTCAAGTACATTACAGTTATTCACATTAATCCACTGTACATGTTTAACAACTAAATAGCTCTGCAGTGCTGTAGGGAAAAATGCTGCATCCAAGCTATTGCTTAATGTTTTTGTATTTTTACAAAATCAATCAAAATGAGTGAGATAATTACAGTTTTACTTTAAACTTTACATTCAAAGAAAAAAAATGTTTAATGCAGTGATACACTAAAAATGAACAGAAATCTGTGTAGCAGCTTAACTTGAATATAAGAAAAAAAGTTACTTAAAAGCATTACAGTAAAACCTGAATACCAAAATAAAATGGAAAGGCTCTTTTGTTATGAAGGAAAGCCAGTTTTTAAAGTGCTTCTATTGTGACAATGGTTTGATGGACGTTTGTACACGAAGTGAGTGTGTTTTGACCCTTTAGGCCTTCCATAGAACATGAAATAGCGTGCTTGACTCAACTGTCGGCTATTCGGTACCGTAACAGAAGTTAATAAAGTGTTCTGCTCCCGACAATATGTGAATATACTGTGCATTTATTTCTTTATTAAACGAGTGCATCACTACGTTGTTTTGTAAACCGGTGTGATCCTTAACTCACACACACTCTCACACATGAACGCAGCTCTGCTCCCACCGCCTCGTGAAACGCTCACACTGCAGACGTTACACTTCACTGTTGGACTTGTTTTACTTTTCAATTTAAAGTATTTCCACACAGCGGACATGCTGACGTAACACAAAAGATCGGGATTACGATCGGGTTTAGTAAAGCCGATACCGATCAATTAAAAAATGCCTTGATCGGCCCCGATCCCGATCTTTGAGATCGGATCGGGACATCCCTAAAGATAACAATGCTTGTCAAGAATCAAAACTCTTAAAAAACAACCCAAGTAGTTGGACACCTGACTATGAGCTTGTTGGACATCCCATTTCAACAGTACTAACAATATTAAAATTGATTTACCTCTATGTGATCTTTTCAGCTAGAACAGTAGTCACTTTTCTGAGAGAGCTTCTTATAAGTATTTGAAGTATGTCAGTGGGAATTTGTGCTTATTCAGTCTAAAGAGTATTTATATGGCGAGACACCGATGGTGGTCAAGAAAGCCTCAATTGATGTTCCAGTTCATTCCAAAGCTGGTCAGTGGGGCCGATGTCAGGGTTCTGTGCAGACCACTGGACCTTGCTTTGTGCACAGGAATGGACCATGCCTAAACTGTTGCTGCAAAGCTGGAAACATGTAATTTCCTGTCTATGATTAATTTATTACACCTGTTAGGAATTGTTCTCTGAAACACAAGAAATTAAAAATGAGTGTCCCTATACTTTCGTCCAAAAAACATTGTTTAAACTGTGATTTTATTGATGTATTTATTTTTGCATTTCTTAGTTACTGTCTCTTTTTGATTTGGCACCATTTTACGGGAACTCAGATCACCTTTCACTCCCCTCCAAAAAACTGAAGGCTGGATTAATTACTCAGAAATGTCCCCTGTACACGTTGCATTGCTGCCTTGCGCCAAGTGTTTTCAGGATAGGCTTCTGACCCATCAAATAGTTACTTAAGACTTAATAATTAATTAATTAATCTCTAATACCTGGTACTAAGCATTACATTAAAACTACTGTTAATAGGACTGAAATCAGTCCCTATCTGCAGAGATATCTTGACATTATCAAACATTAATTTTTTTGCATCATTACATGATTATATTGAAATTAAACATCATACATTGGGTAAGTACAACAAATGTTTACTAAAGCGCTCTCTAAAGGTCAGTGTTTTCTAAAGGCTTGTGCCTAATGCTGCTGGACTGCATTGTTCAAGGCTTAATGCTGCATTAACACAATGTACCTTGACAATATTGGCTGATAAGTGCTACTGCTACTATTGTCCTGCTCCTAATCAAGCCTTTTCTTTTAGCAGGTAAACAGAATAAGCACTAGCCTACAATAAAATGTTTTCACTAAGTTTAGGCATACATCATGTGTTTATTGAAGTTTAGTTAAATATAATGCTAGTAGACACTTTGAAATGTAGGTTTACTAGTCTGTCTAAATACTATGTATAAGAATTCTTTGATTACAACAGTCGTGAAGGCTCAGGTAAGTGTGTGTGATGACATGCCCGGCGTGGCGTGTGTTTGTGTGTGTTCTGCACAGTCATGCTGCCCTCCATGGTGCTGCACAAGTCTACGGTACATCCATACCAGCGAAGCTTCTTCTGCTCAGACGACAGCATCCGCTACTCCTATAAGAGCAGCACTGTGCCCTCTTCTGTGCTGATGGCTGTGGGCATCCTCCTGCCCCTCGCCAGCGTAAGTGCCCCAATCCGGGGGCATCTGACTGGGGGCATGGTGCCAGGCAAGCTTTGGAATGGCATGGAAGGTCTAGGCCTTTAAAAATGTGTTATACAAATATATAATTACATAATTTATATATATATATATATATATATATATATATATATATATATATATATGTATATATATATATATATATATATACAGTGTATCACAAAAGTGAGTACACCCCTCACATTTCTGCAGATATTTAAGTATATCTTTTCATGGGACAACACTGACAAAATGACACTTTGACACAATGAAAAGTAGTCTGTGTGCAGCTTATATAACAGTGTAAATTTATTCTTCCCTCAAAATAACTCAATATACAGCCATTAATGTCTAAACCACCGGCAACAAAAGTGAGTACACCCCTAAGAGACTACACGCCTAAATGTCCAAATTGAGCACTGCTTGTCATTTTCCCTCCAAAATGTCAAGTGATTTGTTAGTGTTACTAGGTCTCAGGTGTGCATAGGGAGCAGGTGTGTTCAATTTAGTAGTACAGCTCTCACACTCTCTCATACTGGTCACTGAAAGTTCCAACATGGCACCTCATGGCAAAGAACTCTCTGAGGATCTTAAAAGACGAATTGTTGCGCTACATGAAGATGGCCAAGGCTACAAGAAGATTGCCAACACCCTGAAACTGAGCTGCAGCACAGTGGCCAAGATCATCCAGCGTTTTAAAAGAGCAGGGTCCACTCAGAATAGACCTCGCGTTGGTCGTCCAAAGAAGCTGAGTGCACGTGCTCAGCGTCACATCCAACTGCTGTCTTTGAAAGATAGGCGCAGGAGTGCTGTCAGCATTGCTGCAGAGATTGAAAAGGTGGGGGGTCAGCCTGTCAGTGCTCAGACCATACGCCGCACACTACATCAAATTGGTCTGCATGGCTGTCACCCCAGAAGGAAGCCTCTTCTGAAGTCTCTACACAAGAAAGCCCGCAAACAGTTTGCTGAAGACATGTCAACAAAGGACATGGATTACTGGAACCATGTCCTATGGTCTGATGAGACCAAGATTAATTTGTTTGGTTCAGATGGTCTCAAGCATGTGTGGCGGCAATCAGGTGAGGAGTACAAAGATAAGTGTGTCATGCCTACAGTCAAGCATGGTGGTGGGAATGCCATGGTCTGGGGCTGCATGAGTGCAGCAGGTGTTGGGGAGTTACATTTCATTGACGGACACATAAACTCCAATATGTACTGTGAAATACTGAAGCAGAGCATGATCCCCTCACTCCGGAAACTGGGTCGCAGGGCAGTGTTCCAGCATGATAATGACCCCAAACACACCTCTAAGACGACCACTGCTTTATTGAAGAGGCTGAGGGTAAAGGTGATGGACTGGCCAAGCATGTCTCCAGACCTAAACCCAATAGAACATCTTTGGGGCATCCTCAAGCGGAAGGTGGAGGAGCGCAAAGTCTCGAATATCCGCCAGCTCCGTGATGTCGTCATGGAGGAGTGGAAAAGCATTCCAGTGGCAACCTGTGAAGCTCTGGTAAACTCCATGCCCAGGAGAGTTAAGGCAGTTCTGGGAAATAATGGTGGCCACACAAAATATTGACACTTCAGGAACTTTCACTAAGGGGTGTACTCACTTTTGTTGCCGGTGGTTTAGACATTAATGGCTGTATATTGGGTTATTTTGAGGGAAGAATACATTTACACTGTTATATAAGCTGCACACAGACTACTTTTCATTGTGTCAAAGTGTCATTTAGTCAGTGTTGTCCCATGAAAAGATATACTTCAATATCTGCAGAAATGTGAGGGGTGTACTCACTTTTGTGATACACTGTATACTGTATATAGAAAAAAAAATGCTATATTTTAAAGGGCTATATACAGTATATGCCCTTTTAAAGAATAGTTCACTGAGTCACCAGGTCCACTCAAGGTAACAGGAAAAATCATTTCCACACAGGGTTTAATCTAGGATAGTGTCTAGCTCTTTTGAAGGCCACCTTCCATGCCAGACGCTCTCCACCTTTCCTGGCGTATCCCATGATCCTTGGCTGCCGTGCGTGCTGTGCTGTGCCACCTTGCCCTCTGTGCGTTTGTCTTTCTGTTTGTCTCTGTGACTGACCTGAGGCATCTCTCTCTCTCTCCCTCTCTTTCTGTGTCTCGCTGTAGCTGGCCTGCCCTTGCTGTTAATTGAAACTAGCATGATCGAGCCGTACAGCCGCGGGTTTTACTGCAGTGACCAGTCCATCCAGTACCCCTATAAAAACGGAGAAACCATAAGCGATGCCGTGCTCTGTCTCGCTGGCATTCTTATTGCCATCTTCCCTGTAAGTGATCCTCTCATAATATATGCAGTATATCATCATAACCCCCCCTCCCCCATACATATAGATTCTCATCCCTAATTAACCATATTTTAGTAGAGAAGAAATGTTATGGAAATAAGTAGCTGCCTAATCACGTACAACTCCATTCATGAACCATTAAACTAATATCCATCATTCAAAGAGAAAACAGGATCAAATCTGTGCGAGTTTATCATGGTCAGCGGTCTCTTGCTTTTAGACATCTTCTCATGGTCTTTCTTGCATTGATTTATTTTTGTAACTGGTGTTTAATTTGAGAAATGAATCACCAGAAGTGGAACATTACTTATGTTTAATTAATGGAAACTACATTTTACAGATAGAAAATCGTAAAAAAAAAAAAAAAATTAAAAATAAAAAAAGATAAAACTAAGGAATTATTTGCCATTTAAGGAAAATAATTCCTGTTTTATCTCCCATATTGGATTAAAAATAATTGCCAATGACTCCCGCACAATACAAAAAGGAATAATTTGACATTTAAGGCAAATGATTCCTGTTTTATCTCCCATTTTGGATTAAAAATAATTGGCAATAACTCCAGCAGGATTAAAAAAAGGATTTAATAAAGAATCATTTGCCAATTAAGGAAAATAATTTAAGGAAAATAATTGTCGATGACTCCCGCAGGATAAAAAAAAAAAGATAAAAATAAGGAATCATTTGCCTTTTTTATCCCCCATATTTGATACAAAATAATTACCAATGATTACCAAATAAGGATCAAAGTAAGAAATCATTTACCGTTTAAGACAATTTATTCTTTTTTTTTTACCTCCCATTTTGAATTCAAAATAATTGCCATTGACTCCCGCAGGATAAAAATAAGGAATTATTTGCCACTTAAGACAAGTGATTTCTTTTTTACCTCCCATTTTGAATTCAAAATAATTGCCAATGACTCCCGCAGGATAAAAAAGGATGGAAATAAGGAATCATTTGCTATTTAAGACAAATGATTCCTTTTTTATCTCCCATATTGAATTCAAAATAATTGCCAATGACTCCCGCAGGATAAAAAAGGATAGAAATAAGGAATCATTTGCTATTTAAGACAAATGATTCCTTTTTTACCTCCCATTTTGAAATCAAAATAATTGCCAAAGACTCCCGCAAGATAAAAAAGGATAGAAATAAGGAATCATTTGCTATTTAAGACAAATGATTCCTTTTTTACCTCCCATATTGGATTCAAAATAATTGCCTATGACTCTCACAGGATTAAAAAAAAAAGAATCGAAGTAAGGAATCATTTAGCGTTTAAGACATATTGAATTCAAAATAATTGGCAATGACTCCTACAGGATACAACAGCCACCAGTTTGGGAGGATGAGAGCTAACAAGTTCCCTCCAAGACAACATAAAGCCATTCACAACTATTTCGTTCCAAACTGAAAGACAGTTGACTGCTCCTGACCTTAGTTCGCATCATTCTGCTTTATAGAGTAAAGAAAGGGCAATGCTGCTCTTGTAGACATTTGGTTACATGGGTATGGCATCATTAGTGCTTAAATCCACAATTAGGTTCCAGATTTAAATCAGTCTGAGCTAATCTGTGTAAATCACATTTCTCACATGCAATACCTATTTAGGACAACCTGTCAAATTAGATCTGGTCTAAACCAGAATACACAGTCCTGCAGCTGTTAGGCTGCTGACTGGACTTTATCAGAAATCAAGATTTAACTTAGCATCTGTGACAACCCAAGACTAAAATAAAGGATCTAGTTCTGGCACGGATGGGTATGTAGGGTATGTTTTAGACAGATTATACCAGACTAGAAGAACAATAAGACGTCTAATATCTATCGCATATCGGAAACAGGATCACATGTGACTCATGAGCACGAGGCTATTAGATGTAGCACCAAACTATAAGCCGTCCCATAGAAAGACATGCAATGACATGGATCTGGGCATAGTGATTAAATCTGGGTGTATGTGTGTGTCTGTCTGTATTGGTGTGTATATGTTTACACTGTACACACAGCTGCACATAATTAGCACCGTCTCCAGTCTTAGATTTGTTAAGCCTCAGGGATAAGGCCTTCACCACAGTAGAGTCTGACATAGACTTAAAGACACAGCCAGTCATTTAAAGATGTAACAATTAAGCTGTAATTGGTTGACTGTAAGAGTTGCGTATGTAACAGTCGGGGCATCATTCAGTCACCAATATAACCCTCAACTCCTAATCCACAGCTGTTATGTTTATAAAAAGATCACCCTATATTTTATGCCACATAAAAGTCATCACTAAATGTCACCACTTACAGAGAGGCAGGTCATGCTCATAGTCATAAACCTGTTCTCCTGTTCCTTTCACTCATCTCTCTCTCTCTCTGTGTTTTATATGTGGGTTTTATTGACTTATTTTTAATCTGCATGCACATCTAACACCCATCATGCATGTCTAGGACCTGACCATTATGAATGTTTGGATTGTTTACAACTAAATGGGATTTCTTTTTTTTAACCCAATGTTTATGTGTACTGTTATTACCATGGACAAAACTTTTGGCATTAACTTTTAGTATGTCACACAAAAAACCTTATAAGAAAGTTTTTTCTGGGGCTGTTGCTGCTGTTGAAATAACTTTACCCCAGTCCTCTACAGTCCAATCCCTGTATTTCCTATTTTTCTTGAAGAGAAGTGGCTTTTGCCTCGGCCGCTCAGGTGGCACAGCGGTAAAAACACACGCTGCAACCAGAGCTGGATCTCGAATACATCATATCGAATCTCAGCTCTGCCTGCCGCCTAAGGCTGAGCGGCCACATGAACAACGATTGGCATCTGCACAGAGATGAGAAAAGAATGCTCTCAGGGTGTGTCTCTCCGTACACAACGCTGAGCTGCACTGCACTCGTTAAAGTATAGGTGATAAGATGCATACGGCATGCTATGGTCCATGGTAATTAAACATATCCTTCAATGTTGCATGAAATGATTTCCCTTAAAACACCAATTAAACTTGCATTGTGTTGTCCGACATGCTAACATCAACGTAAATAATCCATAAATGTCTTGTTTTTTCCACACACCCACAGATTGTGATTGGCGAGTGCTATAGGATCCATTGCCTGAAGCAGGGCTCGCACTCTTTCGTGGGGAACCCGTATATCTCTGCGCTTTATAGGCAGTTGGGCGTCTTTATCTTCGGCTGCGCCGTCAGCCAGTCGTTCACGGACATCGCTAAGGTTTCGGTGGGCCGACTGAGGCCGCACTTTCTGGACGTATGCAAGCCAAACTACTCACAGATCAACTGCTCCGCTGGATATATCACTGACTACGTATGTTTGGGTGACCCTAGCAAGGTGCAGGAGGCAAGGTAAGACACTCTGCACTCTACATTCTGCTTCACTCCGCCCCAGATAAACTGTGTTATATTTGAACTATATAAAATTAGACTAGACTTTTTGGTGCACTACTTGGCAACCAGTATGCTGTCACGTATTCAGACTTTACAGACAAGCTTTGCCTGTATTATCAGAGGATGCAACCTTCTTAAAACATTAAGTCAGATTTGTGTTCTACACTCGTGGCCAAAAGTTTTAAGACAGATTTTGGTTTACACCAAGTTTGCTGCTTCAGTGTTTTTAGATCTTTTGTAAAGAAAGTAACTTCACCCCAGTCCTCTACAGTTCAATCCCTGTATTACCTCCAGAATGTCAGTCTGTCCTTGATGTTTTTCTTGAAGAAAAGTGGCTTTTTTGCTGCCTTTCTTGACACTAGGCCATCCTCCAAAAGCCCTCGCCTCACTCTGCATGCAGTTGCACTTAAAAGATGGTCCAGGCACTTCTTCACAGCAATTGAACCTCTCCTTGAAGTTCTTGATGGTCGGATAAATGGTTGATTTAGGTGCAATCTTAGAAACAGCGATGTCCTTGCCTGTGAAGCCGTTTAGCTCCAAAGCAATGATGACTGCACATATTTTTTTGGAGTTAACCAGGGTTAACAAAAGAAGCCAATGGTTTTAAGCACCACCCCAGTCAATACTCTTTCATTTTCACCACAGTAGACAGTACACTTTCTTCTGAGCTAACGAGAAGATCACTGAAATGATGTAAGCAGGATGTTTTTTGGCAGGGCTAGTTAATTTTCATGGCAAGGAGAGACTTTGCAATACATTTTTAAATAATCTAATCACTCTTAATAACAGTGTAGAGTTAATACAAATTACCATTATAAAACTGAAGCAGCAAACATTGTGAAAACCAAAGTTTGTGTGAGTCTCAAAACTTTTGGCCACGACTGTACAACTATTGCCTGTGATGTAGTTAAAATGTCTAGGAGTAACAACTCAGCTTTAAAACATGTTAGTTTACAGAAAAGGAATGTTAATTAAGTCTTAAAGAACATATGGCATAAAATTGTATGTCCTTGGCATCAACATCAGAAGACAAACTGTTTAATTGAAGCCATATGAATTGGGTTTTAATGCCTGAGTAGCTGCACACAAGCCAAAGATCATCATGTGCAATGCCACATGTCAGATAAACTGGTGTAAAAGCACATTGTTTTTAAACTCTTGAACAGCAAAAATTAATTATATTGTTTGTTTTAGGTTGCACTTATGCACCATTTAAGGTTGATGGTCTTATCAATGAATCCAATATGAATAAACTTAGCTTGTTTCTTAGGATAAATGGAAACGTCTAGAAACTTGTGACAAAAAGGACAAATATAATTGTATTGTTGGATTGTTTGTACTCACTAACATTTTGGCGTTTAATGAATTGTCTTTATTTGTTATCTTTTCAGGAAGTCATTCTTCTCTGGACATGCTTCATTTTCCATGTTTACCATGCTGTACCTAGTGGTAAGTACATATGCACACTTGCAACTGCTCTCCTGCTGTAAATGTGTTTTGTCCTCATTGAAGATTTGGTCTTCAGCTGTGGAACCCAGTTAGACACCTTAATCATTTTTATTTATACTTCCTTTTATTATTCTTACTCAGCTTTTGCTTGTATTCACTTCAGATGTAGACTCCAAAGGCAGACTTTTTTGCTATTATTCTTTTGTTTTTACAGATGTTAGCTCTTTGACCATATTAGCAACCAGTATTACCAGTATTAGCATAGTTGTAAGTCTTAGAGCATATTCCATGGTACAACTTCATCTGTGGCAGCACATTGGCACATCTGTTTGAGTGGGCACCTAATATGCTATACAGCAAATTTACATTAGTAAGAAAGAACAACTTCATATTGAGTAGTGAATCTTTAATAACCTACAAAGCATTAAAGTGCAGATTAATATGCCAATAATGGCAACATTGTGTATTGAGATATCTCCCAAAAATCAATTAAATATATTTAGCAAAACTGCTTCCCACACCCACACTTCTACCCGCCCACTTCCTTTTTTTAAATTATAGATGAAACCTGTTTTTCTCTATAAAACCTACTTTACAAGTCTCGCCTCAGGTCATGGGTCCGCCATGGTTTCTCGCCTCAGCCTTTATTTTTTTTTTCTTCTCACTCAGGCATTTCCTTCTAGATGCCCCACCAGAACTTCCACCCTCTTAGCTGTAGCTTTTAAAAGCATTGAAGTAGGGCAGATAAAAGGTGGGGGCAGTGGAACCTGTTTGGTAATGAATGTGGCCAGCTGTGTGTTCCCACTCTTGGGGGAGATTGGGTAGAAGTGTGTGAGAGGGCAGTGCGTGGCAGGGTATGGGGATGTGTGTGGCCACAGAGGACCTGTAGGGGGGAGCTGTTTTTAATATGTGACTGACAGCCTCAGAAAACAGTTAATATGCATTGCCAGGAATTGTTTCTATACACTATTTAGCCCAAAGTTCCTATTATTGAGAGTGTTTCAGCCAAACCTATTGCAGGTATATGAGTTATATAAAATATATTCATTTATTCATTCATTGTCTGTTTTACCATCGCTGTATCATATTTATGTTCACGGTGGGTCCAGTGGCAGGAAACAGGTCACTGACTGTTGTTCTGGTCTCAAAGCATTTATAAAGTCAAAGAAAAGTTGAAGTATTGATAGATACATTATGAGCACTGACAGGTAAAGTGAATAACACTGATTATCTCTTCATCACGGCACCTGTTAGTGGGTGGGATATATTAGGCAGCAAGTGAACATTTTATCCTCAAAGTTGATGTGTTAGAAACAGGAAAAATGAACAATGGAACCACAATGGAAATAAGTCTATGGACTTTTTGTGTTATCCCTGACTGTTTCAGTTTTTTATAGGAGGTATTGTATCTATTTATAAAATATGAAATGGTTCAATAAAATCAAATCAAATCAAATCAAACAAGCGTAAGCATTTGAGTTTGACAAGGGCCAAATTGTGATGGCTAGTCGACTGGGTCAGAGCATCTCCAAAACTGCAGCTCTTGTGGGGTGTTCCCGGTCTGCAGTGGACAGTATCTATCAAATGTGCCTCAAGAAAGGAACAGTGGTAAACCGGCGACAGAGTCATGGGCGGCCAAGGCTCATAGATGCACGTGGGGAGCGAAGGCTGGCCTGTGTGGTTCGATCCAACAGACGAGCTACTGTAGCTCAAACTGCGGGAGAAGTTAATGCTGGTTCTGATAGAAAGGTGTCAGAATACACAGTGCATCGCAGTTTGTTGTGTATATGGCTGCATATCCGCAGACCAGTCAGGGTGCCCATGCTGACTTGTGCATCGGAACTGGACCATGGAGCAATGGAAGAAGGTGGCCTGTTCTGATGGGCGAGTGCGTGTGCATCGCTTACCTGGGGAACACGTTGTATTCCCTGATGGCTGTGGCCACTTTCAGCAGGATAATGCGTCCTGCCACAAAGCAAAAATGGTTCAGGAATGGTTTGAGGAGCCCAACAACGAGTTTGAGGTGTTGACTTGGCCTCCATGTTCCCCAGATCTCAATCCAATCGAGCATCTGTGGGATGTGCTGGACAAACAAGTCTGATCCATGGAGGCCTCACCTCATAACTTACAGGAGTTTAAGGATCTGCTGCTAACAACTTGGTGCCAAATACCACAGCACACCTTCAGGGGTCTAGTGGAGTCCATGCTTCGACAGATCAGGGCTGTTTTGGCAGCAAAAGGGGGACCAACACAATATTAGGAAGGTGGCCATAATGTTATGCCTAATTGGTGTACATACAATGTGCACATACTGTATATAATAAGCAGTGAGCAAAAAATATCTTAAGTAACGAGGTGGAGAATACACGGAGTAATAAACAAGATGCACTGATAGACATAACATGCTATATATTGTTTTATATTGTAATATCTTTGTCTACTCTCTGAGAATCAGTGACAGCATGATATGGACCCCACCCCTTACTGTCACTTTTTCCTATCTATTTACATTAGCTTTAAACCAGTCTGCCAGGAATCCCCTTCACCCCCCACTATCTTCTCTTGTTAACTCCATTAGGCTCTTAGGTGTCCTGGTTTTCACAGACATTTTTATTTGGTAGAGTATAGTAAACATCCTTACAGTGTATTATGTTAGATTTTATCAGTTTCCCTCTACATCAGCGGAGGATCAGTCCTCCAGTGAAGTCGCCAGTGGCTATGAAGCAGTGTAATTAAAACCTTTGTTCTTAATGCCAGCTGCACATTTCACATTTTTCAGCCTCACTTTTCAGCTGCCAGCCCATTTTGTGGAGGTGCAAAAGTTTCCATGTGGTCTGAAACTAGAAACTGATCTGGCTGGTCTTTCATGCTCCCTGCATCCTCCAAGAACATTTTATTATATTCTGTAAGACTATATTGTGAGACTATATCTATTGGCCACTGATTGTAGTGTGCAGTGCACTATTCAATGGGGTGTAGTGTGTATTCATTCGGGTTCAAATCTAGCCTTAAGTGTCAAGTCAGCAGCTTTCAAGTTTAGATTTAAGTCATATCTGCTTTTCAAGTTTGGACTTAAGATCAAATTAGGTTCTTTATACAAGGTCTTGCTTATATAAAGTGGTTGCCATTATTTTTTTTAAATGATCAGCGAGACTCTTCAGGTTAACTTTCAGGGCAAAGATACAGTAAGTCCAAGTCAAAGACTCCAGTACTAAATCAAGACTTACATATTATATCATTGGTACTAGGTAACACAAAGCTAGTGTCCTTTTCCCACGTCTTAGCAGTTGTGCCTAAACTTACATTGCTTCTTCTTTCCCTTGTCAAACCAGTTTTGGGGTGAGACCAATGGCATTGCCAATAAGTCTTCCGCTACTGGGGACTCCAGTCGCGTCTAAGGACAAATGCTCCCTTCGACACATGTGCAGTCCACGACCCGCTCTTATTCGCCCATACTTCGGTTGATTCATGTGTGAGACCAGTTACACACTGATTTCTGCATTTATCCACTTCTGTACAGGCACCTCAAGCTACTAGCCAGGGTTGTTACAGAGCGTCGACAACTCCACCCCGCCCCCTTTTTTTTGCTTTTTATTTTTCACCTTTTTCTCCCCCTTTTAGCGCATCCAATTGTTCAATTTGCATCGTGCTTCCTCTCTGTCTATGCCGAACCCTACCCTGACCGAGGAGATCGAAGCTAACCCATATCCCCTCCGAAACATGGGCAGCAGCCGGATGCATTTTTGCCACCCACACATTGATGAGTTTGGTGCCACCTAGCGTTGCATGCGGAGAGACACGCCCTAAGGGCACTCTTCCTCATCTCTGTGCAGGCGCCTCTAATCAGCCGGCAGAGGTCGTAATCGCATTCTGACAGAGAGAGACCCACATCCAGTTCTTTGTCCTACCCCCCAACTGAGCAACCGGCCAATCGTTGCTCATACAGCCACTCAGCCTCGAACAGGTGAGGCAGAGCTGGATTCGATACGAGGTACTCAGAATCCAGCTCTGGTTGCAGCGTGTCTTTTTACCGCTGCGCCACCTGAGCGGCCTCCACCCCCTTTTTAGTCCGGTCTTTTACCACCCAGTGCTGCAGGCTGTGCTTACCAACTGTGTCTGCTAAGGGTTGCCTAGATGACCGGTAGCAGAGCTGAGAATCCTAGCGCTGGTGTGCTAGTGGAATATCCTGGGCACAGTTCATTGTATTTTATTAGAAATTCGAACCAGCATGATGATTAACAACTTTAGGCAGTATATTTGTGTTTTGTGTGTGCTGGCAAAGCCGTGTCTTAAGATTTTGCCCCGTGATTAGGTTATTTCTAGCCTTTTACTAACCTCCAGCTTCACAACTCGTGTTCTGGATTGAGGCAGTAAGAGGAATCAAAGCAGTGTCCAAACCACACAAGTCAGCTGCTAGAGTAAGGAAATCACAGGATACAGCTGAGAGAACCCAAACACTGTTCTCAGCAAAGGACTAAGATGGAATTTGTGATGCAGTGAGGTTCAGGGAGCGTACAGAATATCAACCTGTGTCATTACTTTCAATTTTGTGGTCTTGTTGAAAGTGAGTTTAATTGACCGTGTTACTGTTTTTAAGCCTGACCTCCTAGGAGTAGGACAAAATAATATACACTGATCAGGCATAACATTAAAACCACCTCCTTATTTCTGCACTCACTGTCTAGTTTATTAGCTCCACTTACCATATAGAAGCACTTTGTAGTTCTACAATTACTGACTGTAGTCCATCTGTTTCTCTACATGCTTTGTTAGCCCCCTTTTATGCTGTTCTTCAATGGTCAGGACCCCCACAGAGTAGGTATTATTTAAGTGGTGGATCATTCTAAGCACTGCAGTGACACTGACATGGTTGTGGTGTGTTAGTGTGTGTTGTGCTGGTATGAGTGTCCACCCACTGTCCACACTATTAGACTCTTCTACCTAGTTGGTCCACCTTGTAGATGTAAAGTCAGAGACGATCGCCCATCTATTGCTGCTGTTTGAGTTGGTCATCTTCTAGACCTTCATCAGTGGTCACAGGATGCTGCCCACGGGGCGCTGTTGGCTGGATTTATTTGGTTGGTGGACTATTCTCAGTCCAGCAGGGACAGTGAGGTTTTTAAAAACTCCATAAGTATTGCTGTGTCTTATCCACTCATACCAGTGTCACTGCAGTGCTAAGAATGACCCACCACCCAAATAATACCTGCTCTTTAGTGATCCTGGGAGAGTCCTGATCATTGAAGAACAGCATGAAAGGGGGCTAACAAAGCATACAGAGAAACAGATGTACTACAGTCAGTAATTGTATTGCTATTATGAGCATATTAAAGAACTACCAAATTTTAGGTTTATATTATTCCACACTTAAATTTCACCATATTGGAAATGATTGAATGACGTTAAAATAATGGTTTGACATGGACCGGTCTCTTCCACACTTTCTTCCAGCCAAATGAGTTCAATTTCTCTGTTTTTGTTTCTCCACTTTCCTCGTCTCTTTACTTTTCCATTGCACCTGCAGTGGCATCCGCCCAAACAGGGCAGGAGGTTCTAACACTGGGTCTAAATTTTTACTACACATGGGTTTAATGCTCATCCAGAGACTCACTAGACGAAAAGCAACCATGCAGGTTGAAAAATAGCGGTTTAATTTTCCACTGCGCCAGTCAGAGTGTTCGTTTTCTTTCACTCAGCGCTTATCACATGGGGTAATCCACCCGCCTGCAGGCACGGAAAGAGCATATCAGGAAGACAAAGCATGTTATCTGCTGGATGAGTGTGTTATGTCTTATGTGGCTGTGTGTATGTGTGACACCGCACTCCGGGATAAGAGTATCAGGGACTCACTTTGTCTAATATCCACACCCAGCTTCCAGTGGAGATCAAGGGCTTCAAACACCACAAGGAGCATCTTCGTTACTCGGACTTTATCTGAGCCCTGATAGGCCAGAGCTGTATCTAAGTTCGGAAGAGTGTGTCTTCAGATGCACTCTGTTATCAGCTCTTGGAATTGCTGTGTGCGAAGAGGGATGGTCCACTGAAAGGTCTTTACTGGACCAAAATACTCGCCCAGGCACACGCCTTTTCCAACATGTGCACAACCCTTCTCTTCTCGCCTCTGCATTCTGCACAGGCGTCTCTTCCGCCAATCAGGGTCCTTACACTGTGTATGAAGACCCAGATCTGCCCACAGATATGGGGGCCAATTATTATCTGCTTCAGGCACTGCCAATTATTCCCGCCAGATGGCTCCCAGCCGACCGGTGGCAACATCGAGTTTTGAACCCGAGGAGTTCAGAATCTCGGCACTGGTGTGCTAGCGGAATAGCCACCTGGGCGCCTAATTTCATTATTAAAATGATACACATAAAATTATTCATTTTCCAACTCCAGGACTAAGCCATTCTGCATTTAAAACAGCATCATTTTATGTCAGATTTCTGAAGACTCTTCTAGTAAATATATACTATGCAGTTAATTCATTTACATTTTCAGCATTTAGCAGACGCTTTTATCCAAAGCGACTTACACTATGAGCTGAACACGATGAGCAATGAGGGTTAAGGGCCTTGCTCAGGGACCCAACAGTGGCAACTTGGTGGTGGCGGGGCTTGAACCGGCAACCTTCTGTTTACTAGTCCAGCACCTTAACCACTGAGCTATCACTGCCACTTCACTGCTAATTCATGAAAAACATTTGTTAAGAATAAAAATACATGCATTCCATTTATTTACCAGTTTTACGAACTATTTACCAGTTCCAAAAGCCTTCTTTAAATCTTGATAGACATGCCAACATGTTTATATGCCGTAATGGTTCAGTGGTAGGGTGCCAGTCTGCTACTTATTCAAATTTTTATTTTTATACTATCAATCCCCTTACCGTGAAATTGTTGCACAAACTACCCAGCATCCTGTAGGTTGATGGTTGGAAAGCTCTGGACTATAACTTTATGCGGTTGGGAGATTTGCTGCCTAACTGCTGATGTTTGATCTTTTTTGCCTCATATACAGATTTATACGCTCAGTCTTCCCGTGAGATGTGGTTTGGGGCTGGTTAGTTGTGCTACATTCCTCTCCAATGTGTCTCTGTGTGTGTGTAAATCAGTGCATTCTACCCCAAGGCTCTGCATGACTTGTTTGTTTTGTGGTCAGTTGTTTATATTCAAAGGGAAATCTGCAGCATTCCAGCATGGAATGATAGCCAGCAGGGGAGAGAGCCAGAGCTGTTAGCTCTCCCACAATTTGACAATTCATCTGACTTCAGCAGCATTAGAAGGATAAACTGAACTATGATGAAGCCTCTAAACATCAATGCTCTGTTTATTAATATGCATTGTGATTGTCTCATTAAATGTAGCCTTTAAATAGGCTCTGGACTGAAAGCCGACCACAAAGAAAGGTCATTCTCAAGAGTCGTTTTGTTCCACCACAAGTGAAGTTTTTCTCTTTATAGCAGGATGTTCCCATAAAGACTTCCAGCACTTGTTTTCTCACTTTTTATGACTATTCTTTCTGACTCATTGTCTAAAATATTCTCCACAGACCACATTCTTTGGACCGTAAGCTTTCTGCAAAGCTGCATCAAGTTTTCACGAGAATGTGTTCCAATACTTTACTTACACGTTTGTTTTTAATTCTTCTGTGTACATTTTGTTTTTCTGAGGATCGACAGTTATTTGCAAGTCAGCAGTTTTAAATAATTTTGGGTTCAAATATCCCTTAGTTGTCTCTGGCTGCCAATACTGGAGCTCAGTTGGAACAGGACAGAAAAACACAATGACGTTTAATGTTGCTTGATTCAAATTTGTGGGCGATTTAACTTGGTATATGTGCTTTTTACGAGATGTCAGTGGTTAAATGATGGGAGAAAGTAGAGAAACCATTAAAGCAGAGTTTGGAGCTAATAAAAATGCTGCAATAAATTCAGTCATTTAGTAAAAAATGGAGATTGCTCTAATATTGACCTTTCAAGGCAAGACTCTACATATGAAATGAGTATTTTGGTCTGTTTTAGTCAGTTTTGAAATGTTTAAAGACAGACAGACAAGGCTCAGTGATGGATTGGTGATGGATTACTGCATTGCGTCCAGTGATTCAGGGATAGCCAGACCCAATTCAACCCAAATCAGGGTTGTGGTGGGTTGGGAGCAAAGGACAAAAAGCTCCTCATAGACATGACCTGAGGCAAGGTTTGAACCCTGATCCCTATACTACTGTATATCTTAACAGTTTAATACAAATTTACCTGTAACCTTATTTCAGGTAGAGATCTGGTTAATATGCAAATAATGCATATTTAATTCTATCAATGCTGTCTGGCGAGACCATGATCAAGTAGGTGGTTCACCCAGACCAAGGATCAGCCATTGCATGACATTTGTGCTGACCCCTGTGAATTCCCCCAAATGTGGGAATCTTGACTGTATAACTGCGTTCTCATTGTCCCCTGATTTTGAGGACAATAGTAGTTTAGTGGGTAGAGCTTTGGGCTATTAATTGGCAGATTGTCAACCTCAGGCTCTGCTATGCAGCCACTGTTGTGCAGCCATTGGGCAAGGCCCTTAACCCTGGCTGCTCCAGGGGCGCCGTACAATGGCCTACCCTGCGCTCTGACCCCAGCTTCCAAACAAACATTTTATTGTTCTGTACACACATATACAGTAAGTATATATAACAAATAAAGACCTTCTTCTAATTTCCTCTTCTTAACTGGGATATTCATTTGTATTGTTGTATTTCTTAAAGAACCTGGTTGAAGCTTGTAGGAAAGACTTTCAGAAACAAATAAGACTGAGATGTATGTTTTAAACCAGTCAGGATGAGTCAGGATGTAGTAATATCTGTTTGGGTTTTTTGTAAGCCCCCACATTTATGCCCTAACAAGACTGGATAATAGCTTAGTGTTAGTGATTGCAATTTAATCTGTCTGGGATGCAGAGGGTGCTGGTTAACGTCCATCCCACCAACACATTCTCACTCACACTTATCTTCTTATCACTGTTTAGCCTCAGGCTGTATTGAATGGCGGATTAGCAGATCTGATTAGAACGGGACCGTGCGGGCTATTTTTTGCATGTAAAATCTTGTAAATTTTCCTGCACATATACGTACCACCGCAGGGTGATATGATGATGATTTTCCTACGTCCTCTACCAGTTCCTATTTTCCAGTTCATTTATATGATAGCTGAGCCCACATGTAGAGTAAAGTGCTAACTTAAACCACTATAGAACAGCTACCTTAAAATATATTTAGTCATTCAAATCAAGCAGTTCTTTCATTATATTACTAATAAAAGTGGCCACAAGGTTTGTTCATTCATCCATTCATTCATTTGTAAACTACTAACTACCTATCCTGTCATAAATTTTACCAAAGTGTAAACAAATGATGGTAAAATCCTAATAAACATTAATTTATTATTCCTTCATTCATTCACTGGCTGTTACACCACATCTTTACTCTGGTCAGAGTCACAGTGAGTCTGATTCATTGTGCAAAAGGTGGGAAACACCCCGGACAGTTTGTCAGTCCATCACAGGGCAAACATACACACATACTCACACTTAGGGCAATCTCAGTAGTTTTAACTGGCCTGACTGCATGTCTTTGGACTTGTGGGAGGAAACCGGAGCACCCAGAGGAAACCCACACAGATACAAGGAGAACATGCAGACTCTAAATATAAAGGGGAATTAAACCCAGGCCCTTCTTGCTGTGAAGTGACAGCACTACACACTGTGCACTGTGTCGCCATTGGCCAGATGGTTAATACTTTGTCATGACTTATCTGGAAATAGCATATACTTTATGATTGTTGGTGACTCTATAGCCCTGCTTCCATAATTTGCCAGTTTGGGCTTACAGACTTTAAGTGGCGTGCAGACATTGGCCATGATAATGATGATTATTACTATTATTACTGGCAGTCTAAGGCACTCCACTCACTGTCCACTCTATTAGACACTCCTACCTAGTTGGTCCACCTTGTAGATGTAAAGTCAGAGATGATCGCTCATCTATTGCTGCTGTTTGAGTTGGTAATCTCCCCTCCCCCACACACTTTTAGCAAGGATGACAAAAGATATAGTGATCTGCACCAACAACTCAATCGGAGTCATAGACGCCGTCCATTGACTTTTGCACTTTTGTAGTGGGCAAATCAAATGTGTGTCCAATTTTAAACACCTATTGTAGGCTATAGGATGTTTAAAATAGATCTATATGACATCACAAGAAATATCCCATACGCCAACAGCCTATTTCACCCTTCTCAATTAAATCCAACAGCCTACTGGTTGAGAACCACTGGTATAAGGCCCTCCAAGAAGTGCTTTACTGTAAAATACTGTAAAATAACTCTATGGATTCCGTATTTTCCATCTTAGTATGTGCTGCGTTAATGCACACATCCTGGCCTCACCTGAGAACTTTCTTCGGTGAGAAAACTCTACAAACCACACATCTTTAGGGAGGGATCCCTTCCTTCTGATACTAACACAATGGCCAGAATGTTAATGACAAATCGTTCAGGAAGACTAAGCTGATTTGGTCCACACCTAAGCTGACAATCTCCATAATGTATTGTTTATTTGGTCTGACATTTTGTTCTTCGGTTACTTCAGACCGTGTCTGTTCCTGTCTGACTTTGTGGGTATGATAGTTAACAGTTCACCTCGGTGTCGTGCGTACGGGAAGTTGTTCTTCGGGAAGCTGCCGATGGATGTGCGGGGTTGGGATGGAGAAGGCAGGAAATAAATGGTGTTTACATTGACCTGTCTGCAAAGGGTTTGGGAGTGTCGGGGCTCTTTTTTTGCCTCGCCGCATCATCTGTTTACTGACCCTCACCCTCCTTTTCCTCATCATCACTTTCTCATCTTAGTTCTGTTGTTTCTTGCTACAAATTAGGGTTCCTGTTTTTGAAAGGGTCATGTAGTATTAAAAGCATCAGAGTGATAGGTGCATGTTTAAAGCTTACACCTACTATGTATGTCTAAGCGTGTTTGTATTTTGCTGTGTTTGTACAGCTGGTTGCCATGTTTGTACACTTACTAGAAACAGTCAATGACTGCTGGACCTTCCACTTCCCTGCTGATGCAGGTTTATTTAGAACTGAGTGGTCTCACATGGTTAGAAGGGTTCGGTTGTGGAGTTTCACAGCTTTGATGCTCTTTAAGTAACCAATCAGATTGTGTGTTTGAGTCAGATCTACAGGATATTGCTTGTACAGCTCCAACGTGGACCGTTTACTATGCAACATTTATAGTCAGATGCTTATGTATTAATTTACTTAACTTACCCTAATCATAGAACTGAGCCGGCACGGTGGTCCTGGGTTTGATTCCCAGGTGGAGCCGTCTGGGTCCTTTCTGTGTGGAGTTTGCATGTTGTCCCCGTGTCTGCATGGGTTTCCTCTGGGAGCTCCAGTTTCCTCCTACAGTCCAAAGACTGTTTTTGGCATTAAAGACTTAACCTGATGAATCTTGTGTAACCAGTAACTACCTGTCCTGTCAATAATGTAAACAAAGTGTGTAGAACATGACGTTAAAATCCCAATAAATAAACAAATAATAATAGAACCTCATCACTACACACATACAGTGTATCACAAAAGTGAGTACACCCCTCACATTTCTGCAGATATTTAAGTATATCTTTTCATGGGACAACACTGACAAAATGACACTTTGACACAATGAAAAGTAGTCTGTGTGCAGCTTAAATAACATTGTAAATTTATTCTTCCCTCAAAATAACTCAATATACAGCCATTAATGTCTAAACCACCGGCAACAAAAGTGAGTACACCCCTTAGTGAAAGTTCCTGAAGTGTCAATATTTTGTGTGGCCACCATTATTTCCCAGAACTGCCTTAACTCTCCTGGGCATGGAGTTTACCAGAGCTTCACAGGTTGCCACTGGAATGCTTTTCCACTCCTCCATGACGACATCACGGAGCTGGCGGATATTCGAGACTTTGCACTCCTCCACCTTCCGCTTGAGGATGCCCCAAAGATGTTCTATTGGGTTTAGGTCTGGAGACATGCTTGGCCAGTCCATCACCTTTACCCTCAGCCTCTTTAATAAAGCAGTGGTCATCTTAGAGGTGTGTTTGGGGTCATTATCATGCTGGAACACTGCCCTGCGAACCAGTTTCCGGAGGGAGGGGATCATGCTCTGCTTCAGTATTTCACAGTACATATTGGAGTTCATGTGTCCCTCAATGAAATGTAACTCCCCAACACCTGCTGCACTCATGCAGCCCCAGACCATGGCATTCCCACCACCATGCTTGACTGTAGGCATGACACACTTATCTTTGTACTCCTCACCTGATTGCCGCCACACATGCTTGAGACCATCTGAACCAAACAAATTAATCTTGGTCTCATCAGACCATGGGACATGGTTCCAGTAATCCATGTCCTTTGTTGACATGTCTTCAGCAAACTGTTTGCGGGCTTTCTTGTGTAGAGACTTCAGAAGAGGCTTCCTTCTGGGGTGACAGCCATGCAGACCAATTTGATGTAGTGTGCGGCGTATGGTCTGAGCACTGACAGGCTGACCCCCCGCCTTTTCAATCTCTGCAGCAATGCTGACAGCACTCCTGCGCCTATCTTTCAAAGACAGCAGTTGGATGTGACGCTGAGCACGTGCACTCAGCTTCTTTGGACGACCAACGCGAGGTCTGTTCTGAGTGGACCCTGCTCTTTTAAAACGCTGGATGATCTTGGCCACTGTGCTGCAGCTCAGTTTCAGGGTGTTGGCAATCTTCTTGTAGACTTGGCCATCTTCATGTAGCGCAACAATTCGTCTTTTAAGATCCTCAGAGAGTTCTTTGCCATGAGGTGCCATGTTGGAACTTTCAGTGACCAGTATGAGAGAGTGTGAGAGCTGTACTCCTAAATTGAACACACCTGCTCCCTATGAACACCTGAGACCTAGTAACACTAACAAATCACATGAAATTTTGGAGGGAAAATGACAAGCAGTGCTCAATTTGGACATTTAGGGGTGTAGTCTCTTAGGGGTGTACTCACTTTTGTTGCCGGTGGTTTAGACATTAATGGCTGTATATTGAGTTATTTTGAGGGAAGAATAAATTTACACTGTTATATAAGCTGCACACAGACTACTTTTCATTGTGTCAAAGTGTCATTTTGTCAGTGTTGTCCCATGAAAAGATATACTTAAATATCTGCAGAAATGTGAGGGGTGTACTCACTTTTGTGATACACTGTACCTTCTTCCATTATTTAATTAACCTTAATATTTCTGCTTTCTGTGTCTTACAGTTTTACGTTCAGTCTCGGTTTACATGGCGTGGAGCTCGTCTGCTGAGGCCACTGGTCCAGTTCACTTTGCTGATGATGGCCTTCTACACTGGTCTGTCCCGTGTTTCTGACCATAAGCACCACCCTACTGACGTACTCGCTGGCTTTGTACAAGGAGCACTGGTGGCCTACTGCATAGTAAGTGACTTTTATATTTATCGCCTCTACATTCTCTTACAAACAATGATCAACCATAACATTAAAATCACCTCCTTGTTTCTACACTCACTGTCCATTTGATCAGCTTCACTTACCATATAGAAGCACTTTGAAGTTCTAAAATTACTGACTGTAGTTAATCTATTTCTCTACATACTTTTTAAACTTGCTTTTACTCTGTTCTTCAATGGTCAGGACCACCACAGAGCAGGTATTATTTAGGTGGTGGATCATTCTCAGCACTGCAGTGACACTGACATGGTGGTGGTGTGTTAGTGTGTGTTGTGCTGGTATAAGTGGATCAGACACAGCAGCGCTGCTGGAGGTTTTAAATACCGTGTCCACTCACTGTCCACTCTATTAGACACTCATACTTAGTTGGTCCACCTTGTAGATGTAAAGTCAGAGACGATCGCTCATCTATTGCTGCTGTTTGAGTTGGTCATCTTCGAAACATTCATCAATGGTCACAGGACGTTGCCCACGGGGCGCTGTTGGCTGGACATATTTTTGGTTGGTGGACTATCCTCAATCCAGCAGTGACAGTGAGGTGTTTAAAAACTCCAGCAGCATTGCTGTGTCTTATCCAATCATACCAGCACAACACACACTAACACACCACCACCATGTCAGTGTCACTGCAGCACTGAGAATGATCCACCACCTAAATAATACCTACTCTGTGGTGGTCCTGACCATTGAAGAACAGCATGAAAGGGGACTAACAAAGCATGCAGAGAAACAGATGGACTACAGTCAGTAATTGTAGTACTATAAAGTGCTCCTATATGGTAAGTGGAGCTGATAAAATGAACAGTGAGTGTAGAAACAAGGAGGTGGTTTTAATGTTATGGCTGATCGGTGTATGTCTTAATTTAATAGCACTGCTGTTGTAGACTGTATTTCAGGATACCAAATGATTAGGATTAGGATCAATCTAATGTCAGGTGTGTTTGCACAAGTTCTTAATCATTTACATTCAATCACACCTAATGTAGCTTCATTTAAATCGGCCAATTCATCTACTGACACGTTTAAGCAAACAGCTCTTTGGACAAAGAGTGAACTCCACACAGAAGGTAAACATAAGTGAAGATCGGATCAGGAATGCTGGAGCAGTGTGACAGAACAGAACAAAGGGTTTAAATCTTGCCACTATGTAACGATGGCGTCGGTGTATTTTTACCAGTCTTGGCTTACGCACACTTACACACGGTTGGCAGCCTTGAACAGTAGACGTCGTGCCCACAAACACAAACCACGTGCTGAGAGCAGCCAAAGGCTCTGGGATTGTTTTTCCATCTTTCAGCTGCTTTTTTTTTACAACTCTGGGGTTTATAAGTCGACATGTTCTCCCCACACCCACAGCCTTTCAATAGAGAATTTGCATGTTTTGTTATTTTCTTTGATCTTTTTGAACCCAGTGTTAGGTTTGCATTATTTTGGTAATTTTTTTTACTTTATGTTAAAGTGAGGACAGAAATTTGAAGTCTGGTTTTAACACAAACCAGGACGTTCTTCTATCAACCAGAGTGTATCTGTCTTTCTCCTTTTTTGTCTACAAACGTGTCCAGAAACAGTGGAAGAAATCTCTACACATAATACTTGTGACATATGTCTGCTTGGCTAGAGCCAGATGCTTGGATCAATCAGAGTTGCTCTGCTAAGCCAGATAATGCTAAGAAAAAATTGACTCTGGGCAAAGAAATTGGAGGAAGAAGACAAAACACAGAGCAAGTGGACGAATGCCAGAGAAACAATTTTGCTCATTATTTTATTTAGATTTGGGTTTTGTTTGGGAACTGCTAAGATGTATCAGCTTAGCCAGACTCTGACATGTAGATCTCAGATCTCTGAAGAGCCAGCAGGGCATAAGACCATAAAAGCACCATTACCCCATGTCCTCATCTGCTCTAAACCCCCTCTCTCCAGCCCCAAAACTCATTTGCGTTGCTTCTGATTAGACAGTAACATGGAAATTGTTAGTCATGCTAAGAAGAAAGTGTTTTTACAGATACCTTCTTGGTGGCTGCAAACCCATGGCAGAGCATCTGATCTGTTGCTGAAACAGATCTGTTGCTTGTCGGTGGTTAGCACTTTATTTCTTACCATATTTTTATTCAGTTGTTGCCAACTTTTTAGCTCGTTTTCACATAATATCCCAAAATCTGGGGGTAAGATGTGAACAAATACGACACCAGACTTCCAACCATCAGCTGGCTCTCACTATAAGTAAATAACTATTTAAATAACCATCTAGAGTTTAGTAAACAGCTATTTAAATAACCGTCTGAGCTTTAATGATGGTGTTAGAAACATGTCTCGGCTGTTCAAGGCTGTAATACACTTGTACAATAGCTAATTTATAATGATTGGGACCTTAACAGTCAATTCTGCTGATTCACTTCAGTATTTAGTCCTGCCAGCTTTAAGAAAGCCTGATTTGTATGGACATTGTAGCTTAGTGGTTAAGGTACTGGACTAGTAATCAGAAGGTTGCTGATTCGAACCCCACCACTGCCAGGTTGCTGCTGTTGGGCCCTTGAGCAAGGCCCTTAACCCTCAATTGCTCAGACTGTATACTGTCACATTACTGTAAGTCACTTTGGATAAAAGTGTCTGCTAAATGCTGAAAATGTCAATGTAAATTTGCAGCTTTATTTTTTTCTTTTAGACATCGGTTCAAGTTTGGATATAAAATAGGGTTAAATAGAATAGAATAATGACAGTAATAGTAAGCACAGCATTAAATTATATAAATTAAATAAGCTATGGTGTGGTAGGGATTTAAACTCTTACAACCATAGGCTGTCCACGTTATCTGGTGGACTATATTGCCCAGTGATCACTTTTCAAGTGCGTTGTTTTAATGGTTTGGGGTCCTGACAATGCATTTTCCAGACATCTCATTCTCAACCTGTCTTAGCTTAGGACCACAATATAATCTTCTACTACTATTTTACTAGCTTAAATTTTAAATGTTTCTCACCTTTAACTATCATATAATTTTATCCTTGAATATCCGTGAGCCAAAATACAAACATGTATAAAAAAAGTCAGCAGTAAAGAAAAGGAAAAGCAGAACAAAACACTCAGTCCTAAAAAATCAAGGCGCCCATGCGTTTTTTATGACCCGTGTGTTGGAATTTTTCCCACTCCCCTCTCAGCCCTCTGCTTGTTCTTCTCTCTTCACACGCACACATCTGCAAACACTTTAACCCACCAATTAGAGTATCTCTAATAACCAGAGTTCAGTGGAAACGTATGGAGAGTGCACGTACATACAGTGCTCGTGAACACCGAAGACACGAAAACACAGACATGAGCTGGTGGTATGAATCACTACAACATATGGTCGGCTGTTCTCGAAATATAAAGGAACATCCAGGAATAGAGAGAATCATATGCAGCTGATATAGAGGGGATGTTTAATCATGTTAGGAGGATGCAGTGGGTGGGCAGGATTGTGAAATATGTAATACAATACTTAAAGGCATTTTCCAAATACACAGTATATATAACAATAATCAGATAACTGCTTTTGATTTTGTAATGGCACGAACATTCTAACAATAAATGATATGATTGTTATGGGCTGGGTTTTAAACCTCGTACCAAATTCTAAATAATTCAACAGTATAAGAAAGACAGACAGACAGACAGACAGACAGACAGACAGACAGACAGATAGATAGATAGATAGATCAACAGATAGATAGATAGATAGATAGATAGATAGACAGACAGACAGACAGACAGACAGATCAACAGACAGACAGACAGACAGACAGACAGACAGACAGATAGACAGACAGACAGACAGATAGATAGATAGATAGATAGATAGATAGATAGATAGATAGATAGATAGATAGATAGATAGATAGAACTATACAGACATACGTACATAGACGGACAGACAGATGGACAGACGGACAGACAAATAGATAGAAAAGACAGACAGATAGAAAAGACAGACAGACAGATAGATAGATAGATAGATAGATAGATAGATAGATAGATAGATAGATAGATAGATAGAGAGAGAGACAGACAGACAGACAGACAGACAGATAGATAGATAGACAGACAGACAGATATATAGATAGGCAGACAGACAAATAGATAGGCAGACAGACAGATAGATAGATCAATAGACAGAAATACAGACAGACAGATAGATAGAACTACACATACATAGCGGACAGACATAAGTACATAGACAAACAGAAGACAGACAGATAGATAGACAGATAAAATTCAAAGCACAAATACAAAAACAGAACCAACACAGCAACAAAGACTGAAAGGTACCTGTATTTTACATAAATTTGATAACTGTCCCAATAAAATCCAACACCACAGTAAAAACATAAGTATGGAGACACTCAAGTCACACACACACAACATGTGTATTGAAAAATGTAATGTTTTTCATGCCAGTGTTGGGGGAACTGACAGATAGATAGACAGACAGATAGATAGATAGATAGATAGATAGATAGATAGATAGATAGATAGATAGATAGATAGATAGATAGATAGATAGATAGATAGATAGATAGATAGATAGATAGATAGATAGAACTATACAGACATACGTACATAGACGGACAGACAGATGGACAGACGGACAGACAAATAGATAGAAAAGACAGACAGATAGAAAAGACAGACAGACAGATAGATAGATAGATAGATAGATAGATAGATAGATAGATAGATAGATAGATAGATAGATAGAGAGAGAGACAGACAGACAGACAGACAGACAGACAGACAGACAGATAGATAGACAGACAGACAGATATATAGATAGGCAGACAGACAAATAGATAGGCAGACAGACAGATAGATAGATCAATAGACAGAAATACAGACAGACAGATAGATAGAACTACACATACATAGCGGACAGACATAAGTACATAGACAAACAGAAGACAGACAGATAGATAGACAGATAAAATTCAAAGCACAAATACAAAAACAGAACCAACACAGCAACAAAGACTGAAAGGTACCTGTATTTTACATAAATTTGATAACTGTCCCAATAAAATCCAACACCACAGTAAAAACATAAGTATGGAGACACTCAAGTCACACACACACAACATGTGTATTGAAAAATGTAATGTTTTTCATGCCAGTGTTGGGGGAAGACACATTTGGTGCATATTACAAGATTTTGTCTTTTATAGACAGGTCAGTTATGTAGAAACTTGTATAAAAACGATGTAGTCTGGATCTGTAGCCTGGTACTGGTACCATAGCACCAGGCTTTGAAGTGGTGAGCTCTGGTGTGCTTTGGCAGTGGCGTGAAGCTGCTGACAGGCTAAGCGTCTGCTCCTCATTACAGCCAATCCGCTCACATGGTTTAGAAAGATGGAAGCCAAGAGTACCGCTCGCAGAACAGCCTTCTATGTCAATCTGCTGGCATGAGCCTGATGAAAGGAAAATCCAGACGTGGAGCCCGTCGAGTTTATTATTCAGTCCATGGAGAAGCCTAAGCCTGCCTACACAGTCTGTATACCCACCAAGATGAAGGCCTGATCTATGTCAAGAGAAGTGCTTATTTGGCTGGTTTGTGTTTTGTCTGGCATACCAAAGAGCTCTTCTTAAGTCCAGTCGGGACCAAGTTGGGACTGGGAGTTAGGAAAACAAACATGTTCTCCACTGTGGTGCAGTTTTACGTTGCTATTCTGTCTAAACAAAAATAATGACTCATTATTTAATTCAGGTGTTTCGACCATTTTTGTTAGATTGATTTATAGTTGGTTGAAAAGTATTAGATGAAAATTTTATGGCCGAGCACTTATTTGCAGCTTATTTTGGAAGTCATTTGGTGGTACCCCTGTTGTACTATTGGTCAAAATTGAAGTTAATTTGTGGAAGAAACCTCTGGCATGAAACTATTATGTGCAGCAGATACAGTGGTACCTTGAAACTCAACGTCATTTGGTTCTGGGAGTGGCGATGAGTTTAAAAGGCATTGAGTTTCAAGGTATTTTTTCCTATTAGGATGTATGGGAAACCTGTTAATGCGTTCCATGGTCCTGTGGACCTGCATATATTTTAGGCTTATATAAAATAATGGGGTTGTTTTTGACACTTATACACTTAAAATAACACAACACAAAAAAAACACTGAAATCTAACTAAAAACCATTGTATGAAAATACCTTTACTTCTTTATTGTTTCCTTATGCTTCTTAATCATGGAGATGCTTGATCTTGGAATACCGTAGTCCTTTGCGATTTTAGTAAGGGCGCATTCACATGAGAAGCGGCACAATCGCTTTTGCACTGGCTGTGCCGTTATCTCCTATGGAGTGTGGTGGTACACACAGCTGAACATGACTTATTGTATTGAAACAACGAGTGAGGAATTTCATTAGTGGAGAGAACTTATGAGAAGTAATAATTAAGAGACGTTTAGTGTTTCTATGTCATTCTTTTACTACATTTAGTCACGTTAAGCTTTTTTTAGACTCTCTCGAAAAAGCTGATTCTCACAATTTCTCAGAACCCCGAGCTATAACACAAGTTTAAAAGTGAAACATAAGGAAAATACAGCTAAACATAGATACAGGTGTATCCTTTTGGAGTGGATTTGACGGTTATTCCACACACCACACAAATGCAGATTCGTCTCATATTCGCACTTTGACGTTTTACCGCACTGCTCAAGCCGAGCGCTGAACAAAACGGCAGTCGCAAACACTCAAGTTTAAGGGTACAAAATTCTCGACGAAGAACATTAAGTTTCGAAGATTTCAAGTTTAGGGGACGTCAAGTTACAATGTACCACATTTACATTTACATTTTCGGCATTTAGTGGACGCTTAAGGCCCTGCTTAAGGGCCCAACAGTGGCGATCTTGCAGTGGTAGGGCTTGAACCGACGCCCTTTTGATTACTAGTCCAGTACCTTAACCGCTAAGCTACAACTGCCCTACTCTAGGCTACAACTGTGCCACAGTATATTGAAAAAATACTTCTTAAAAATATTGTGAACCCACTTTTCTATTCCAATTTAGTCATTGCCCATTTCTATACCCACCAGCTGAGTTTATCTGATAGCATGCCCAGGAGTTAAGCTGTACCTCTTACCTTAAAAAAGCTGTGGTTACAGGTTATGGAAAGATAAATGCATTTATAAAACCCTTTAAACACACAGAACCTCTTAGACATGCAAGATTTGTGTCACTTTAATCACAAATCACTTTTAGATGTGTATTTAATCACAGTCTAGTAATAAAAATAGCTATGTACTCATCTAGGCTTAAATCTCATTATCGTTTTGACAATCTACAAATGCTTTAGCCGTTTGGAAGCAAAGCTGACCTATTTTCTGCGCGTGACTGATGTTAAGCACCAGCCATGCCTCCGTCTGGAGGTACTTCCTGCATAAATTTGAGCATAAATGAGATGGAAACAGCTGGAGAGGAATGTACTAACTGCCTTTTCCTCTTTTATTCTCTCTAATTCTGCATTTTGTCTTTCTGTCTCGCTCAACATTTCCTGACCTCAAGGATCCCAGCGTTCCTGTAGTGCTTTTAGGGTTACGATCACTTTTTCAGACTGCTGGTTTTTCACTGATAAGTGTTTGAGGCAGTTTAATTATTCTCTGGTGTATAGCAAGATATGTATGCTTATATCCTATCAGTGTCTTTCATATGTCTGTCCGTTGCCTTGTCTCTCTTTATGTACCACATCAGGCAGTCCATATGTAGCCAAAAAAGTGGAGAGCAGTCTTATGTGTCAGTGCTGTTTCAAGCTTTACGCAGATGCACCTCAGTGTGTATGACATGTGCTCAGACACTTGTAGGCATAATCACCACCCTAAATCTACCACTTAGGAACTGGCACACCCAGCACTATAGCAGACCACACAGTTAGACCTGTCTGCTATTAGGCTTTTAACACTATGTCTAAGGTTTACTACGATGGGGCCATTAATCTCCACGTACAAGCCTTTTTTCAAAATTTAAAAGGCTCATGTGTTCTAAAATGAAGTTGGGGTCAAATTCCATTATCCCTTAGCATAAGATGTTACAAATAAATGCCATCATTTCCTTTCTGACTGTAAGTGTGAGTCAAATGCTGTAAAGTCTGGGTGCTTAGGGGTTTCATCTTACTGCCATGTAGGCAAAGATTTGTTTTACTGTGAATTACTCAAAATGTTGTGGGTGGCTGCTTCCTGGCTCTCGGCAGTAGGTAATGTAAAATACAAACTGGTAAAGCAGATCATCATTTTATATGGAAAAACCTGTAAATAATTAAGCACCAGCTATACATAAAGTCTGCAAACTTAATGCATACAATTGATAAAATTATAAATTTTTAAATAAAATATACATAAGCATAGCGATTATACACAAGAGCTGTTACTAGATCATTGGAACAGACAACTGGGTCAGAGCATCTCCAAAACTGCAGCTCTTCTGAGGTGTTCCCGGTCTGCAGTGGTCAGTATCTATCAAAAGTGGTCCAAGGAAGGAACAGTGGTAAACCGGCGACAGGGTCATGGGCGGTCAAGGCTCATTGTTTCATGTGGGGAGCGAAGGCTGGCTCGTGTGGTCCGATTCAACAGACGAGCTACTGTAGCTCAAATTGTTGAAGAAATTAATGCTGGTTCTGATAGAAAGGTGTCAGAATACACAGTGCATCACAGTTTGTTGTGTATGGAGCTGCATAGCTGCAGATCAGTCATGGTGCCCATGCTGACCCCTGTCCACCGCTGAAAGCACCAACAATGGTAATGTGGGATGTGCTGGACAAACAAGTCCGATCCATGGAGGCCCCACCTCGCAACTTACAGGAGTTAAAGGATCTGCTGCTAACATCTTAGTGTCAGATACCACAGCACACCTTCAGGGGTCTAGTGGAGGCCATGCCTCGATGGGTCAGGGCTGTTTTGGCAGCAAAATACACCTGATCCACCGTTGTTGTCTTCATCTGGATTTATATACCGCCAGTCAGCGGTCCCGTCAGGCGTTGGCCAGTTTCCTGTTGCCCGGGCGTCCCCAACTCCATGTATTCATGTCCGGTTGATTCTGCATGGAGGTGCCTGTCCGGAGTTTGTCCCGCATGCAGGAGTCAGGCAGCAGTGTTCGTCTGTGCCCTTTTGCCTGTAAGGCGGAGAGCTTCTGACACCCAACTCCTTAACTAAATCAACACTAAAAGCATATTACATCCTGACTGATTTAGATTCTTTACAGCCTGAAGCCTACCGTCAGATCTACAGAAGATATTCCCTTAATGTTAACTTTAAAAGCCCCTAAAGTCCATTTATAGACCTTTTAAAGACCCTTTACCTTAAACTCTGCCTTTAAGTGTGTTCAACTCTGTTTTGGGATGTCCTAATGAGAGTAATAAACACACACGTAAACAGTACATTCTCGTATTAAGACACATACTGACAAAACTGGTTCCTGCTGCTGAGGAAGCATTTTCAACACAAAGACCTAAGAGTGCTGAGGACGAGCACTTTCACATAGAGTCTCACCACAGGAAGTACTCCCAAAATGATAAAGCTTCATTACAGGGTCCAGGGTCAAAGTCCAGGAGTCATGGTGTTAGGCTGTCTGTTATGAAGTCATCTGCATGAGATCTTTCATTACAATTATAGCGGAATGATGACATCCATCCAGATAATTCCTGACCATTATGAATTCCAGTTTCATTTTCATGATGTCATATCCTTTACACTAGTGTGTTAATGGCATGTTAAATGTCATGATGTAATCTACAGTCAGGCTGCTAGCACTCAATACAGAGGCTCTTTCAACACAACTCGACTTCATTAAGCCCAAAAGATCTCTTTGTGTGAGGGGGTGAGACTGGATCTGCCGGTCCACTGTTAACAGAGATAAACGGTGCCAGGCTTTTCAAGGTCATCACTCACTTGCCTTATCGCTCTGCGCTCTGACTAAACCCATTCTGTTTTCTTTTTATAAGAGACTAGTGGAGTTACTAATAGTCATGTGAGAGCCCAGTCATCAGTCATAGACCCAAAGAGGAAATCCCATTTTAAGGTCATATATTTACCCTGGCATTGGTCTGGGGCAGTACCCAGCTTTGTCATGGCAGGAAGCATGTGTCAAGCCATCTCTGTCTATCCTTTCTATAACATACAGTTACTTGGAAAAAGTGTTTTAGCTCTTAATCTTTATTTGCATGTAATTCATTGCAGGAAAGTAAAATTTGTATTACGTTTACATTTTTGGTATTCAGTGGACACTTTTATCCAAAGCGACTTACAGCACTGTGGCCACATACTGTCTAAGCAATTGTGGGTTATGGGCCTTGCTCAAGGGCCCAACAGTGGCAACCTGGCAGAGGTGTGGCTTGAACCAGCAACCTTCTGAATACTAGTACAGTACCAGTACCTTTTTACTTTGCTCATAGTGAAATTTCACTATGACTTACAATGCTGTGACCGTATACTATCTAAGCAGCTAAGGATTATGGGCTTTGCCCAAGGGCCCAACAGTGGCAACCTGGCATTGAACCAGCAACCTTTTGATTACTACTCCAGTACCTTAACCACTAGGCTACAACTGCCCACATTAATTTGATTAATTTGATTTGTCACACCTTACAGTGTTTTGCACTATGTGAGGAACTGAAGTAATTCTCAACCAGTGTTGCTAGGTTACTTTGGGGGGTCGCCTCACAGCAAGAAGGTCCTGGGCTCCATTCCCAGATGGAGCGGTCTGGGTCCTTTCTGTGTGGAGTTTGCATGTTCTCCCTGTGTCTGCATGGGTTTTCTCCGGGAGCTCCGGTTTCCTCCCGAAGTCCAAAGACGTGCAAGTGAGGTGAATTGGAGATACATTTTCATTTGTCCATGACTGAAGTTGAACTGATGAATCTTGTGTAACCAGTAACTACCTGTCCTGTAATGAATTTAACCAAAGTGTGTAAAATATGACGTTAAAATTCTAATAAAAAAAACAAATAAAAGTTACTTTGGAAGTAGTGTCATCTGATAAGATTTTCATAGTAACCTTACCAAAAGACAACTGGTTTATCTACTTTTCATTTATCACAGTTAAACTTGCTATTGTTATATGGGCACTGAAAAATCACAGCTATATTTAACTATAATTACTAACATGATCAGTTCACAATGACATTATAGAACTTTGTACACCATCAAATTAATAATGTATGCTGCTGCATGTGTATTTGTGTTGCTTTCCTGCGTCATCTTTCCACCATCAGTCAGTAAATTGGCTAGTGTAAATACCAGTGAATGGAAAGTGATGAGTAGGTGTATGTTGGATGGTGATTGATTTTCAGGGAGCACACACACTCCGTGTGTCCAGTATACACTCCATATTCACTGACTTTCTGACAAAGTGTGCAAAAAATAAAAAAAATGAATGCACAAATCAATTGAAATAACTAACTATAATAGTTCAAGGGATCTTCAAAAAGTTTCCGCACTTTTATATTTTGGTTGGTAACAGTGAGGGCAGGAGGAGGAGTAATTGGTCGTGTCTGAGAGACTGAGAGAGAGCCTATAGTCTGGATTTAGTGGCATCTGATTTCCACCTTTTGGACCGCTCAAAGAAGCTTTAAGGGGAAGAAGATTTTCATGTGATCAGTACCTATGCACTCAACCAAAAACATTAAAAAGTTGGTACGACGCTGAGAAAAATACATCGGAAGGTGACTATGTAGAAAAGTGATGTCATTTGTTTTTTAAATTCTTAATAAAGTTTTAAAAAGTGTGGAAACGTTTTAAAGAACCCTCGTACAATACTTAATACAAGTGTGTGTGTGTGTTTGTGTGTGTTGTTTGGCCAATTGGAATTTGTTATTCCATGCTTTAAGCAATATGCACATCTGTTGTCCAGGCTTCAGTAGCATTAATGGGTGTGGAAGGTGGTACTTGCCACAGCCTGGTTGATCAGCTCACGCTAACAAAAGTTCTGAAAGAATTCTCAAAAATACGATCCGTTTAAGACCTAATAAGGTTAACTAACTGCTGCCAGCCCCAATTCATTACAATCTATCATGAAGTTTAGAATTTTTCGTTGTAAGACCATGTTTTCATTATTCCATCATCAGCTCCTTCAGGCACATTAAATAATCTAGTTTCATAAGTGCAGCATTTCATGACTCCATTTGGCCCTTTAAACCAGTCCAGGTGGAATGTAAGATGACCACTCTGACCTACCGAATGCCTTGAGAATCCTTTAAACTTGGTCCGCTGCCTTCCTGTCTACCCCTCCCGGTTTTCTTGTTGCACCAATGAAGTCATTAGGACATAAAGTCGTGGCCGGTCAGGCGTATCTTTTCCTCTCTCAGCACTTCTAATATCAGGTGGATGAGTTCACTCTGACCTCACTTTCTTGAGGGGGGCCTAGGTAAACAATGGGGAACGTTTGTCTTCCCGACTGACTCTGTGATTTTGAGAGACTGTTGTGGTTGGACCATTGTTATCAGAATATGAGCTCAGAGTAAGTAGTCAACTTGAGCTGCTGAGGTCAGGAGCTAGATGATTAGAGTAATAACATCCATGTGACTATGAAGCTGCACTTCATAAAAAGGGTTACAAATCTGTCATTGGTTGCATTTTTATTTTGTTTATTTATTTATTATATTGTTTGTATTATATTGTCTATTTCTTGAGGTAACATTGACTAATTTCTCAGACTCACATATAAAAAACATGTTTTATTTACTGTGTTATTCAAATATGTCATGCAGATAAACAAATGCTATCAATGTAGCATCCAGATTATACAACCCCAAATCAGAAAAAGTTGGGACAGTATGGAAAATGCAAATAAAATAAAAATGCAGTGTTCCTTACATTTACTTTTATTTGATTGCAGACAGTTAGTGAGATATTTTATGTTTTATCTGCTCAACTTCATTTCATTTGTTAATATACCTCCATTCCTGCATTTCAGACCTGCAAAAAAAGTTGGGACACATCATTAAAACTAAATAATGATGTGATTCCAGACAGGTGATGTCAACAGGTGATTGTAATCATGGTTTGGTACAACAGCAGCATCCAAAAAAGGCTGAGTCTTTGATGAGCAAAGATGATCAGAGGATCTCCAGTTTGTCAACAAATGTGTGAAAAAATTATTGAAATGTTTAAAAGCAATGAACCTCAAAGAAAGATTGGAAGGGATTTGCATATTTCTCCCTCTACACTGCATAATATCATTAAACCATTCAAGGAATTGGGAGGAATTTTTGTGCATAAAGGCCAAGGGTGCAAGCTTAAGCTGAACACCTGTGATCTTCGAACCCTCAGACGGCACTGAATCAAGAACCACGACTCAACAATAGCTGATATAATCACATGGGTGAGGGATTAGTTTGGCAAACCTTTGTCAGGCACTAGAATACAGAGTTACATGCACAAATGCAAAAAAAGAAGCCTTATGTTAACCATGTCCAGAAGCGGTGTTGACTTCTCTGGGCTTGGAGGCATCTAGGATGGACCATCACACAGTGGAAATGTGTATTGTGGTCAGTTGAATCAGCATTTCAAGTCTTTTTTGGAAAAATGCATGAATGGATGTTTATTAATTAATGAAATGAAGCTGAGCAGACAAAACACGAAATATCTCAGGTTCATCCTGTCTGCAATTAAATAAAAGTCAAAGTACCAACTTTTTCTGATTTGGGGTTGTAAATGTTTGCACTGTAGCTTTTATGTTCATGGAATTATCATCAAACTCTAGAATAAAATCAGCCACCCTGTATGTGTAAACATTTTCCTTTTTATTCAAGCATTTTACTACATCTGTTTTTCTGACCATGAGAGTGAAAGCCTACCTTACATTTTATGGACTTTTTATAAAGCAGCAACTTTAAATTGTCATATCAGCATATTGCACTGTTACCTAGCACATTATTGGTTAAATATTCTTTAATCTTTATGTTTTAAAGGTGATTCTTAGGTCACAAACATATCATAATTCTTCGTCTTCTTTGTTCTAGGTATTCTATGTGTCAGACCTGTTCAAGCCCAAAATCAAGAATGCCAGTCCTCCACCATCGCCAATCAAAAAGGAACTTCTGCCCTCGGGTGACATCATAGATAGGAACAACCACCACAACATGGTCTGAGAGGAGGCCTGGGAAGGAAGCATATCTAAATTTCCACCTTGTCCTTTGAAGAACCATGAACAGCCACCTGTGAATGAAGAATAGCAGCATTTTAGCTGCTGCTCTCTCTTTCTCTCATCAGACAGTAGAATGTAGGAGCAGGAGACAGAGAACTTTTACTATTGAGACTCTATTTTTTATAATATGATTATCAACCTTGAGCCTAATTTACATGCAAAAAAAAAAAGCAATCATACAAATGTAACTATTATTTAGGAATTTGTTCCCAGATTTGCGGGGACGATGTGGGCCTGTAACTTGCTTTGCAAGACTGTGGTGAGCAAAAAAGCCGCACTAATGGATGGATGGATGGATGGTTGGATGAATGAATGAACGGATGGATGATTAACTCAACGAAAAAGAGATGGTCATGTGACCTGCGTCTCTTCCTTTTTGTTTTCTCTCGTCTCCGAGGCCTTTCACCAGTATAAAACAACAAATTCCTTAGTTATAGGAATGATACACTAGTACCTGCAATGTAACTAGCATATATATATTAACGATATAAAGAATAACTTATAGCACTATATCCAATCATTAAAATCATCACCACTTGCTGTCTGAGCTGCGCAGCTCTGAGGACACTCGATGAGGTTTTGTGTGTTTACTCGAAATCCATTGAAAGTCTACGCCATGGTGTGGCCATGGTGGACTACGTACACCCTTGTTATGCTATGCTGAAACTCCTAAGCACAAGACCCATTCGGATTGTTCTCAGATACCCGCCTAGATTCAACAGATTTAGATTTTACTAGGATTTTAATGAGTAGGCTAGGATAGTGTGTCAAAACTGTGCATTTAGAGAGCCACCCATGTGCGATGTTGAGAAAGCATGGTTGAGCCATGTTTACACGTTGTGTACACGTGGTTTCCCGGTGGATGGCATTCGTTCTGGAAGGGATGAGCTGTGTTTGGCACCAAGGTTGCCGGCGTCGATTCGCATCAACTGCACTGACTTGGCACATTTCAGTCTGGATACGCAAATGAGTCCATTCTGCTGGCTGGTATGGACTTATTTTAATTTCCAAGCATATAATGATTCACAATGGTGCCAACTGTACCAGGGAGTTAGTTAGTGTTAGTTAAATAGCCTCGCAGATCTTCCATCCTTTAACATGTTAGGTAATGGGATCCCACCAGTTATTCTTAGTGCCATGTTTTGTGTATGTACACATATGTGTGTGTGTGTGTGTGTGTGTGTGTGTGTGTGTGTGGTGAATGTGTTTCTACACCTGGTCCTCGACTCTGTGCTGAGGACTTTACCATGTGAAGAAAAAATTTAAAGAAAACTGTGGATTATTTTTCTCTAAATGACTCTTTGGCCTTTTTTCTCTCTTGATAATGTCTACTGTTTTTACTAACAGCGCTGCCAGATTTAGTTTACGTAACATACAACATGTACCCGACTAAATGCCACAAAGCCTCCATGTTGCACACCCTTCACCTTGTATAGTCCGTCCTATCATTTCAGCAAGCTGTTTTTCTTTCCCTTTCTTTTTAAATATATAAATAATGTATAGATCACTAAAATTAACTATGTAAAATATTATTTTTTGAATATGTTTAGATATATCCACTATAATTAAAATGTGTCATGACCTGTGTTATTTACAATTGCTGCTTCAACGAGCATTGATTGACAGATTTTTGTATTTAGCTAACTAAACTATTGTAGATTTATCAAACATTTAAATAAGCATTGAAAAAGAACTACACATACAAATGTATCAAAGTTCACTATTAGTATTTTTGTACTGTCTTATTTTGTACAAATGAAACCATAGCATTTTTCTGCTAAATGTATTTAGATCTAATACATGTGCTTTTAAATAAAAAGCTCATTATCAACAGAACTGTCTGTGTGGTTGTTTTGTATGTAATATACACCGATCAGCCATAACATTAAAATCACCTCCTTGTTTTTACACTCGCTGTCCATTTTATCAGCTCCACTTACCATATAGGAGCACTTTGAAGTTCTACAATTACTGACTGTAGTCCATCTGTTTCTCTACATACTTTTTAGCCTGCTTTCACCCTGTTCTTTAATGGTCAGGACCACTATATTAGGTATTATTTAGGTGGTGGATCATTCTCAGCACTGCAGTGACAATGACATGGTGGTGGTGTGTTAGTGTGTGTTGTGCGGGTATGACTGGATCAGACAGCAGCGCTGCTGGAGTTTTTAAATACCATGTCCACTCACTGTCCACTGTATTAGACACCCCTACCTAGTTGGTCCACCTTGTAGATGTAAAGTCAAAGACGATCGCTCATCTATTGCTGCTGTTTGAGTTGGTCATCTTCTAGACCTTCACCAGTGGTCACAGGACGCTGCCCACGGGGCGCTGTTGGCTGGATGTTTTTGGTTGGTGGACTATTCTCAGTCCAGCAGTGACAGTGAGGTGTTTAAAAACTCCATCAGCATTGCTGTGTCTGATCCACTCATACCAGCACAACACACACTAACACACCACCACCATGTCAGTGTCACTGCAGTGCTGAGAATGACCCACCACCCAAATAATACCTGCTCTGTGGTGGTCCTGTGGGGGTCCTGACCACTGAAGAACAGAGTGAAAGCAGGCTAAAAAGTAAGTATTGAAACAGATGGACTACAGTCAGTAATTGTAGAACTACAAAGTGCTTCTATATGGTAAGTGGAGCTGATAAAAAGGTGTAGAAAATGGAGGTGGTTTTAATGTTATGACTGATCAGTGTATATGGTCATGTATGATCAGAGTATGTGGTCATTTCTGAGAGCTTATAGTCCGGATTTAGCTCCATCTGATTTCCACCTTTTTGGATCGCTCAAAGAAGCTTTAAGGGGAAGAAGATTTTCATGTGATGATGATGTGAAAGCAGTGGTGCATCAGTGGCTACGCACTCAGCCAATACCATTTTTTGCTGATGGCAATAAAAAGTTGGTATGACGCTGGGAAAAGTGCATCAGAAGACCCTATGGTTAAAAAGTGTGAAGACTTTTTGAAAAACTCTGGTGTTATATATGAACCAGACATAATTATAATGTATTTTTATTGCAACCACTGTCATAGTGGGTCTAGTTCCAATAAGAAACACTATGTATATATACATATACATATATAGTGTATGTAGAGTACTATATATGTATTTATAGATATGAGATATAAAAATAAAATGTATTTTCATGGTGGGTCTGGTTTCAATGGGAGACAATGGGCACAAGGCAGGAACACCCTGAACAGGATGTTGTCATATTAACAACATCCAGAAATGCTGCTGATTTCTCTGGCCTCAGGCTCATGGACTCACTGACTGGAAATATGTGCTGAGGTCTGACAAATCCAACTTCTAAATTGTTTTTTGACGAACAATGGATGTTGTCTTTTTCAGGCCAAAGAGAAAAAGAACAATCGTGATTGTTACTAAGGCAAAGTTCAAATTCCAGTCATGGTAACTTGCACATCTATGGGTCTGTTAGAAAACCTAGTGAGCTCTCTACATAGACGGCATTTTACGTCATCATACATGCACTCCCAAGAAGAAGGCCGTTCGAATTCTTAGATGCCTTAAAATGCTGCCTTATGAGGTGCCTTATTTCAAAGTATTAATCTGACTGAATGACAAGGGAGCATCCAATGCTTCATTACCGGTGAAGGCAATCCCAGCATTCAGGGCGGCACAACTTTTCTCACAAAAAATGACAAATATGGCGGACGAATGTGGAGCAACGAACCAGTTCTTTTCAAATGCAAATAAATTCTTATTGATTTTTAATTTGTATAAAGGTGCACAAGTGTAATTTATTTGCAAGTTCAGAGTTATCAGTGACATTTTAGGTGTATGGAGGGAGATGTTAGCTGGCGTGCTAGCGGGTTGTGCAACCTATTGGTTCGAAAGGCCTGAGGCTAACTGTGTTAGCTTAGTAAGCAAAAACTGCGGTGACGTAATTACAGTAATCGTTGTCTAATTAGAATCGATGACTAATTACAATCCTCTCTACCTAGGCAGTAGGCAGCAAGACCCAGACTCAGTCATGACACCATTTAAACCTAGGGCTACATACACATTTTAGATCTGTGTATGCAGATTTTTAGGGCCACCCCTGTTTCCTTCAACAAGAAAATCCCCCATCTGTCAGTCATCTAAATAGGCTGCACATACACCGATCAGCCATAACATTAAAACCACCTCCTTGTTTCAATATTATCAGCTCCACTTACCATATAGAAGCGCTTTGTAGTTCTACAATTACTGACTGTAGTCCATCTGTTTCTCTGCATGCTTTGTTAGTCCCCTTTCATGCTGTTCTTCAATGGTCAGGACCACCACAGAGCAGGTATTATTTGGGTGGTGGGTCATTCTTAGCACTGCAGTGACACTGACATGGTGGTGGTGTGTTAGTGTGTGTTGTGCTGGTATGATTGGATAAGACACAGCAATGCTGCTGGAGTTTTTAAACACCTCACTGTCACTGCTGGACTGAGAATAGTCCACCAACCAAAAATATCCAGCCAACAGCGTCCCATGGGCAGCGTCCTGTGACCACTGATGAAGGTCTAGAAGATGACCAATTCAAAGAGCAGCAATAGATGAGCAATCGTCTCTGACCTTACATCTACAAGGTGGACCAACCAGCTATGTCTAAAAGAGTGGACAGTGAGTGGACACGGTATTTAAAAACTCCATCAGCATTGCTGCTGTGTCTGATCCACTCATACCAGCACAACACACACTAACACACCACCACCATATCAGAGTCTCTGCAGAGCTGAGAATGATCCACCACCTGAATAATACCTGCTCTGTGGTGGTCCTGGGAGAGTCCTGACCATTAAAGAACAGGGTGAAAGCAGGTTAAAAAGATATGTAGAGAAACAGATGGACTACAGTCAGTAATTGTAGAACTACAAAGTGCTTCTATATGGTAAGTGAAGCTGATAAATGGACAGTGAGTGTAGAAACATGGAGGTGGTCATAATGTTATGCCTGATCGATGTACAGTATGTGTGGCTACAAAAAAAAAAGCCTCGTCATTTTATTTTCTTTAACCACTTTTATGGTGGGTCTGGTTCCATTGGGAAACACTAGGCGCATACAGGAACACTGAACAGGGTGCAATTCCATCGCAGGGCTGAGATTCTAACTCACGTCATACACCACTGTGCCACCTACATGTAAGTACCTATCTAGTTTAAATGATGATGAAAACACAAACATTACAACAATAACATGTACAGTTGACCAGGGAAGCTTAAGCAGGGAAGACATTTAAAGAACATCCTTAATGGAACAGAGATGTCTTATAACCTTGCCTTGAACAGCTAAATCCCATATTTAAAAGCAGCATACACACATTTTGATCAGGTATTATACAACATTTTGGTTCTAGTTTCAGTAATAGGGGTGTTGACCAAAACACTCTGAAATATTATAGTAGGTGACTTCATGTTCTTGGCAGGATGCTAGAGTACAAAAGCCAGCCAGTCAAACTCTCCACTGTAGACCCGCTCTAGATCTGTTACAACATTTTTGCAGCCCTGCCGGGACTCTGAAAACTGTTTACTTCTGAAGAAACGCCCATGCCCAGCATGGACCTAACCGATCAAACATAAGGGTTCTCTGAAGCAGACATGGGATCAGAGTGAGCTGTAAATGTGTCAAAACTGCTGCCAAAAGTGCACGTGAGCCAAAGTTGAGCTGGAGGTCCTGGTATTAAGGATTCTCTTGTAGATCATAGCGGTGGCATCTAGAACTGTTCTGAAGGAGTAGGCTGGTACTGCAATCGTGTTTATCTGTACAGAGATATAGAGAAAGCTGGCCTGTAGCTGTGGTGCAGGAAGTAGACCAAGATGATACTATGCTAACAAAATGAAGAGTGTGTTTTTTATGGGAACCATGTTAGTAAAAAAGGTTGTTTTAGAAAATACAGTCTTTGCCAGTACCATGCACAGAAACTGGCACTTGTGTGTATTATAAAGTGTAAAACGTTCTTTAGCCTATTTTGTTTATTACTCTTTACTGGTCTGCTCAAGCATTTGGTTTGAGTCCAGATACTACGGTAAAAATAAGCTGTATTTAAATATGGGCAGTATTTGCTCTGTGGATGACAGCACTGTGATAAAATATTGGCAGATTACACTGTGGTTTTAAGAAAACACTCTTTCTAACCTACAGTGTATCACAAAAGTGAGTACACCCCTCACATTTCTGCAAATATATAATATTTTCATGGGACAACACTATAGAAATAAAACTTGGATATAACTTAGAGTAGTCAGTGTACAACTTGTATAGCAGTGTAGATTTACTGTCTTCTGAAAATAACTCAACACACAGCCATTAATGTCTAAATGGCTGGCAACATAAGTGAGTACACCCCACAGTGAACATGTCCAAATTGTGCCCAAAGTGTCAATATTTTGTGTGACCACCATTATTATCCAGCACTGCCTTAACCCTCCTGGGCATGGAATTCACCAGAGCTGCACAGGTTGCTACTGGAATCCTCTTCCACTCCTCCATGATGACATCACGGAGCTGGTGGATGTTAGACACCTTGAACTCCTCCACCTTCCACTTGAGGATGCGCCACAGGTGCTCAATTGGGTTTAGTCCATCACCTTTACCTTCAGCTTCCTCAGCAAGGCAGTTGTCATCTTGGAGGTTGTGTTTGGGGTCGTTATCCTGTTGGAAAACTGCCATGAGGCCCAGTTTTCAAAGGGAGGGGATCATGCTCTGTTGCAGAATGTCACAGTACATGTTGGAATTCATGTTTCCCTCAATGAACTGCAGCTCTTCAGTGCCAGCAACACTCATGTAGCCCAAGACCATGATGCTACCACCACCATGCTTGACTGTAGGCAAGATACAGTTGTCTTGGTACTTCTCACCAGGGTGCCGCCACACATGCTGGACACCATCTGAGCCAAACAAGTTTATCTTGGTCTCGTCAGACCACAGGGCATTCCAGTAATCCATGTTCTTGGACTGCTTGTCTTCAGCAAACTGTTTGCGGGCTTTCTTGTGCGTCAGCTTCCTTCTGGGATGACGACCATGCAGACCGAGTTGCTGCAGTATGTTGCATATGGTCTGAGCACTGACAGGCTGACCTCCCATGTCTTCAACCTCTGCAGCAATGCTGGCAGCACTCATGTGTCTATTTTTTAAAGCCAACCTCTGGATATGACGCCGAACACGTGGACTCAACTTCTTTGGTCGACCCTGGCGAAACCTGTTCCGAGTGGAACCTGTCCTGGAAAACCGCTGTATGACCTTGGCCACCATGCTGTAGCTCAGTTTCAGGGTGTTGGCAATCTTCTTATAGCCCAGGCCATCTTTGTGGAGAGCAACAATTCTATTTCTCACATCCTCAGAGAGTTCTTTGCCATGAGGTGCCATGTTGAATATCCAGTGGCCAGTATGAGAGAATTGTACCCTAAACACCAAATTTAACAACCCTGCTCCCCATTTACACCTGGGTCCTTGACACATGACACCAGGGAGGGACAACGACACATTTGGGCACAATTTGGACATGTTCACTGTGGGGTGTACTCACTTATGTTGCCAGCTATTTAGACATTAATGGCTGTGTGTTGAGTTATTTTCAGAAGACAGTAAATCTACACTGCTATACAAGTTGTACACTGACTACTCTAAGTTATATCCAAGTTTCATGTCTATAGTGTTGTCCCATGAAAAGATATAATGAAATATTTGCAGAAATGTGAGGGGTGTACTCACTTTTGTGATACACTGTATATGTCAACTTGAAGCTAGCAGCTGAAAAATCATCCATGAAATATTGCATCATTTTTCTGATCATCTCAACTGTTTGATAGAAGATCATTAAAAATACTGTGTGCACTAGTAAAATAATATGAACTGTTTGTTGTTGGTATAGTCCCAAGAAACTAAGAAATGCAAAGAAATAATTTTTAAAACATTATTTTCTTGGAGCAGCACTTAGTGGGTAGCACTGTCGCCTCCCAGCAAGAAGGTCCTGGGTTCAATCCCCAGACGGGGCGGTCCGGGTCCTGTGCGGAGTTTGCATGTTCTCCCCGTGTTTGCGTGGGTTTCCCCCGGGAGCTCCGGTTTCCTCCCACAGTCCAAAAACATGCAGTCAAGTTAATTGGAGACACTGAATTGCCCTATAGGTGAATGGGTGTGTGTGTATGTGTGTCTGCCCTGTGATGGACTGGTCCCGTCAAGTCCAGGGTGTTACTGTGTGCCTTGCGCCCATTGAAAAGCTGAGATAGGCTCCAGCACCACCGACCTTAATTGGATAAGCGTATAAGAAAATGAATTAATTAATTATTTTCTTGGTAGACCATTCAAGGGTTAATATGAATTAGATTTTTGGTAAAAAATCAAATTCACCAAAAATGAATTTCACCAAAAATTTTACCAAAAATTTACCAAATTTTTGGTAAAAAATCATCCAAAATTAAATTAGAGAATTTACAACCCCAAATCAGAAAAAAATTGGGACAGCACAGAAAATGCAAAAAACACTTACATTTACTTTGACTTTTATTTAATTGCAGACAGAATGAACCTGAGATGTTTTCTTTACTAGCCCTAAACTGAACCCCATCTCAACTTTTTTGGAATGTGTTTCAGGTCTGAAATGCAGGAATGGAGGTATATTAACAAATGAAATAAAGCTGAGCAGACAAAACATGAAATATCTCAGGTTCAAGCTGTCTGCAATCAAATAAAAGTCAAAGTAAATGTAAGAAGCACTGTGTTTTTATTTTATTTGCATTTTTTAAACTGTCCCAACTTTTTCAAATTTGGGGTTGTACTGTAGTTCTATCTTGGCAAAGCATGGATGCACAAAGTCCTAACAGTTGGGAAGCCAATGTATGTGATGTGTGATATTGTACTTATGACACAGTATCATAAAATGTTACGTAGGCACTCAGGTGGTGCAGCACTAAATACTGCTGGGATCCAGGGTTCGAACCCACAGCAGTGATATCAGCCAGTCAGGCAACTACATACAGACATGATAGACGGTGGCCTAGGCTGTGTGATGGCCATCCTGTCTGGGGTGTGTTGCTGCATTGTTCCCAGTGACTCTGGAAGAACCTGACCCCCATGACCCTGACTAGGATAAAGCAATGATGAGACCAAGAACACCTGTCTTACACCTGTCTTAAACATTCAACTGGTGAACAGGTAACAGGAAATCCTGTCATGATTGAGTATAAACAAAGCATTAACAAAAGACTCAGTTTAATACAGTATATGCAAGAGTAGCTTAGGGTTTGTTTGAGAACAATGTTTTACAAAACACAATAGCATTTTTAACATCTACAATCTTTAACATCATTAAATGATTTAATATCCTCATGAGACCCAGCAATTCATTTTTGTCCTCTGTGGGGGACATGAGTCTGATATCTCTAACTCAGGCACCATTTATGCCATTCAAACCCCCTGTTTCTATACAAGGAAGCAGTGGACTGAATAATGCAGAGAAGATTTTATTAAGAATTTATGCATTAGATTTAGAGCTATCAGGAGATGAGGAAGAGAAGGGCTAGACTGTAGAGCTGGAGGAAGAGGAACCACAGTCCAATGACGAGTTTGGTAAATATGGGGCACTGCATTTGGCAAAATTGCTGGATGCAGTATATGCATCACCATGTAGTAGAGCAGGATGCAAAGAGAAAATTTATGTCAAATGTATTAAATGTAACATACTGTATCTGGCAGGGCAGAAAACTAATATTAAATTCCTGTGACCATTGATCACACAGACAGCACTGCATTGAATAACTGTGTAAAATATACAACCACATAGGCTTAGAAATACTTGCAAATTAACACTCACATTCTACACAAAGTGGAAGTCAAACTATATTAACAACATCCAGAAATGCTGCTGATTTCTCTGGGCTCAAGCTCATGAACTCACTGAGTGGAAATATGTGCTGACAAATCCAACTTTTAAATTGTTTTTGGATGTACATTGGATGTTGCTTTTTTCAGCCCAAAGAGAAAAAGAACAATCGGGATCGTTACCAAGGCAAAGTTGAAAATCATATTTCCACCGTGAATCATCAGTTTTAAGTAAGGATAAGGACAGCATCTCCAGTATTTCTTAACATTGTTAACATATGAGTTTGCATAGTTTGGTGATTCAGTTCTATCACTGACACATGTTTTTAATGCAGTGTTGTATGAGGGATCGAGAGTCACAGCTATTATTCACAACCCAGTAATGGTGATTTTTATCTGGAATCTCTGAAGCTCTTGATAATGATATGCAGTTGTAGGGGGAAAATACTTACGCTGTTGGATTTCTAGCTGACACGTTTTTGTCATTGCTCATAAAGATCCAGGTCTGTCCTAGACATGTCTTTTATACCCTAGTGTAAATGCATTACTAGTTTAAGATCATTTTACAATGTTCCTTTTTATAAATGGTTCAGTCCCAACATTTTTGACATCAAATGCTTTTCTGGATAATAGGTTTCCTCAAAATTGACATGTAGCCTAATATCGCTTTTACAAATGTTTTGCTCTTTGCTCACCGCAAAGCTAGGTGCATATTGCCACTTACCGGGGCATTTACACTGACCAGGCATAACAGGTGAAGTGAATAACACTGATTATCTCATCACGACACCTGTTAGTGGGTGGGATATATTAGGCAGCAAGTGAACATTTTATCCTCAAAGTTGATGTGTTAGAAGCAGGAAAAATGGGCGAGCATAAGGACTTAAACGAGTTTGACAAGGCCCAAATTGTGATGGCTGGACGACTGAGTTAGAGCATCTCCAAAACTGCAGCTCTTGTGGGGTGTTCCGGGTCAGCAGGGGTCAGTATCTATCAAAAGTGGTCCAAGGAAGGAACAGTGGTAAACCGGAGACAGGGTCATGGGCGGCCAAGGCTCATTGATGCACGTGGGGAGCGAAGGCTGGCCCATGTGGATCGATCCAACAGACGAGCTACTGTAGCTCAAATTGCTGAAGAAGTTAATCCTGGTTCTGATAGAAAGGTGTCAGAATACACAGTGCATCACATTTGCAGGGCTGTCTTGGCAGCAAAATGGGGACCAACACAATATTAGGAAGGTGGTCATAATGTTATGCCTCATCGGTGTATGTGTTTTACATGATACACAGAAAATCTGCTGGCTGTGCCTCTGACTGACAAGCTTAAAAACAATATACAATATTGCCAATACTGATAGTATTGACAGTGTATTCCACTAGCACACCAGCGCCGAGATTCTGAACACCTCGGTTTGAATCTCGGCTCTGCCACGGGTCGGCTGGGCACCATCTAGCGGGCACAATTGACAGTGCCTGCAGCAGACACTAAGTGGCCACCGTGTCTGCTAGGGCGGGATGACCAGACTATGTGGGTGGGGTCTTCAAATGCTGTGTAAGGACCCTGGTTAGCAGATAGAGGTGCCTGTGCAGAAAGCATGGGTAAAAAAGGGGTCCGCTACGACTGCACACAGGTCGGAGGAGGCTTGAGCAGCAATATACCCTCCCCAACAGCGGAAGACAAATTGACTATGCTAAATCAGGAGGAAAAGGGGAGAAAATTCATAAATAAAATAGAAAAACCTCCTACTTTAAAACAGGAAAGCTCTGGCAATCATTGTACTTTGAATACTTGGAAATGGAAGGGTTAAGTAAACTTTATTGCTTCAAACAAAAGCCACATTAAAATGTAAACCTGGTATTCCTAGTCCTATTTTACCATTTACTAGTTAAAATTACATGTCATGGTTCTAATTTTCCTCACAATGCCATGGTTCTAATTTAAAATGAAATACAACAATTCAGGGTTTTGTAAAACAGTGAGAATCCAGTTCTCTCCACCACATCTGTCTTTCACTTTTGACTACATTGAACTTTGAGAAGGTCAGTGGCAAAGTTGGTTAAAGCTAAATCAGATTGAACTGATGAGTGGCAAGCTGTAAAAGATGAGCCTCAAAGCGGCATTACAGCACTGCTTTACCTCATAGGAAACAATGGCAAAGTCAGTGGAAAAAGGTCATGTGAATACAGCACAATAATTGTGAAGTTCAAGCAGACACAAGTTCAAAGAGAAGAATCTAGTTCATAATAATAATTACACAGGGTTTTTTGGTGTAATGCAATGTATACATGTCAGTGTAGACAGCACTGAAGCAGACTTCTCTTGTATAGAATGGAAAACCACAATGTTGTAAAGATAATGTAATAACAGTGTTACGTATTAAGGTTGTAAGAGGTGTACCACCACAGTAGAAGCATGTTTGGAATAGTGATGGCCCAGAATAACAGAAAAGGTAAGAACATAAACACATTTGTGGATGAGTAAAAGAGTGTTCAGGTCATCTTATGCCAGCTACATGGTTAAAGGTGCATGACTGACATCCCACAGAGCTTCATATGGAAATAGTGAGGAACAAAAATACATTAGTTTAGTTTGGACCTGTGTGTGGTATAGTGAGAAGTGAACGCACACTTCTCCGGTCATCAGCTATTATAACATTTCCTTTCCACTGGTCTGGATATCAGCTCAGGGTGGTGCGAAACGTACCTCGTCATTTTGTTCACTGAAACATACACATTCTCCCAACTGTGTATACTGTGCGTAAGCTCCAAAAATATACAACATCTAATGGTCCAGGTGTGGGGTGAGGCTGTGTGGATAATTGTCTGTTTGCTATCTCACAGTATGTCCTGGTAGAATCGGTTACACCAAACTGCGGATTCAATCCTTAAAGTGTTTCCTTGGCGACCAGTCTTCGTGTTTACGGGGTTTGATTACCAAATTGTAATGACTGGAACTGGCATTAAGTCCAGCTGTTGAATAGAAAAGAGTCAGAAAGGTTGCTGTTCATACACCGATTAGGCATAACATTATGACCACTTTTCTAATATTGTGTTGGTCCCCCTTTTGATCCCAAAACAGCTGTGATGCACCTTGTATTCTGACATCTTTCTATCAGAACCAGCATTAACTTCCCAGCCTTCGCTTCCCACGTGCATTAGTGAGCCTTGGCCACCCATGACCCTGTCGCCGGTTTACCACTGTTTATTCCTTGGACAACTTTTGATAAATACTGACCACTGCAAACCGGGAACACCCCACCACGGTTCGAATCTCGGCTCTGCCATGGGTCGGCTGGGCGCCATCTAACGAGCACAATTGGCAGTGCCTGCAGCAGACACTAATTGGCCACAGTGCCTGCTAGGGCGGGATGACCGGATTATGTGGGTGGGGTCTTCAAACGCTGTGTAAGGACCATGGTTAGCAGATAGAGAGGAGCCTGTGCAGTAAGCATGGGAGTTGAGCTCAGTAAGTCCTAGGACTAGGACTGACCACTGCAGACCGGGAACACCCAACAAGAGCTGCAGTTTTGGAGATGCTCTGACCCAGTCGTCTAGCCATCACAATTTGGTCCTTGTCAAACTCGCACAAATCCTTACGCTTGTTCATTTTTCCTGCTTCTAACACACGAACTGTGAGGATAAAATGTTCACTTGCTGCCTAATATATCCCACCCAGTAACAGGGGCCGTGATGAAGAGATAATCAGTGTTATTCACTTCACCTGTCAGTGGTCATAATGTTATGCCTAGTCGGTGTATGTAGGCAAGTTTGGCTAGAGGTATCATTACCAAACATGGTAATTATGTATTAAAAACTGAAAAAATGGGTAGCTAGCCGTTTGAAACAACTAGCTCAATATGTATACACAGAAAGTTATAAAACCTTTAGATTTGGTAATCAAGAGTCTTTAGTTGAGGTGAGAACAATATATACAGATAAAAATTCTAAAACTGAGCAAAATGAGCACAAAATATAGTTCTAAAACACTAAAAAGAGTGCCTGAGCAGTAGCCAGAACAATATCTAAAATGCTAGTTTAGAAACTGACTATGGAAGAACTAGCATTTTTTCCAAGGAAAGAAAGTTCTAGAAACACTTGTTCATTATTAGAAGCATACAACAGGTAGTTGGATTTGTGGTTACCTGACTGTGTGTGGCACTGAAAAAAATACTGCTGGGTATTTTGTTCTCACACCCAGAAAGTGTATACCACCAATAGTCCAGGTGTTGAGGAAGCAGATAATTCTCTGTTTGCTATCTCACAACAAACTCCTGGTCAGTTCCACCAGACTGCTGGGTTGAATCACATAGTTTATACTTGACAGACAGCCCGTGTGTGTTCCTGGTGTTCAGTTACCAAATTCTGAAGGATAACCTTAAACAGTCCAGCTGTCAGGTACATCCAGATAAGCCTAGTGGAATAAATATTTATGTCCATATTTAATAAAGAATTACAATAAGTGCCTCCATTATATTAAATACAGATTAAGAGTCATTTGCTGTATGACTGCACAAGAGCACTTTAATTTAGAGGAAATTAAAATATTGGCACACAGTAAGACAACATAAACAGTATGCCAAAAAAAAAAGTCTTGGACAAATGGCCCAGTGTGGCACAAAATGAACTGTATAGCCGGGCCGGATCGAGGGTGGGACCTGCAGGAAGGGGATCCAGCACTCACAGGGTCTTTTCAGTCCACCCCATGCCAGATATAGGAGGGGAGATTGGGCAAGGCTCTTTTCTTCACTTCCTTTAGGGAAACTGAGCACATTCCTGAGAGCTGTGCTGAAAAAAAAGAAAGACAGGGAGGAAGTAAGATGGATTTATGGTTATGGGTGTGTGGGGAAGGGGGTGGCAATCAAAGATAACAAATGATGAACTCGTGGACAATGAATGGGACACGTTTACCTTAAATTCCACTGATTAGGAGATGTAATATTGTTATCACATCTCCTCATCAGACTTGCTAAATCAGAAATGTCTGTTAAAGATAAACAATAGATAAAAGTGCTCTAAAGGATTAATAACTATTAAAAAGAGGAAATCCACTGTATAGCAAAACCAGTTTGAGAGTTCATTCATCCATAAAAACTATTTAGCCTCCCTACTGTAAATGTGTCAGTGTCGGTGACTCTTACTGGAAATAATACATTTCTTAATTCCATGGGATTATCCTGTTTTAAACTAATATAATATAATTTCCTGTTGGCTTTAAAAGTAATAACGTCATAATCCAAGAACATCCTTTTATTTGTAAAAGTCAGGATTGGCCTAGTTTTGATGTTCCAGTTTTTGGGGTCATGTTATGTTCTCTATTTTGGTAAATATGTAGTACTGGGAAACAAAATATTAAACCAATTTGGTTTTAGTTATTTAGTCTATGTTCAGTTCATACATCTGCTTTAAATTTACACCCATACTGTCTTTTGACTTTGTCCTTATAAATATGAACACAAATTATTTATAAGCTTGTTTGTTTATTAGGATTTTAACGTCATGTTTTACACTTTGGTTACATTCATGACAGGAGCGGTAGTTACTCATTACTAGGGCTGTCGAAGTTAACGCGATAATAACGCATTAACGCAATCTCAATTTAACGCGATTAAGATAAATAGTGCCATTAACGCAAATTCTAGTTCATGTTGAGACTTGACTGGTAGAACCAACGTTTTAATGTCGGACATGTCACCGTTTTTCATTTGCGGTTTGTTAACATAATGTAAAAGAGCGTCGTAGCATCTGCACTTGCATAATAAAGAAATAAATACACGCTATATTCACAAGTTGTCGGGAGCAGAACACTTTATTAACTTATTCTGTTACGGTAAAGAATACCGGACAGCTGAGTCAAGCACGTTGTCCATGAACTATGGAAGCCCCAAAGGGTCAAAACACACTCACTTCGTGTAGAAACGTCCATCAAACCATTGGATAGTATTACTGCCTAGTATGTGAGTGAATAAAACTCCCTTACAGTTTTCTCTTGTCCCAGCAGTTTTTAACATAAGTACATTTAGCATAAAATGTGTTCACCATTTTAATTGTAACATTTCACTTAAAAATCCTTGTTTTCTATAACATTTACACAGATTTTTTTTAATGCGATTAATCGCGATTAACTATATGAAATTCTGAGATTAATCGCGATTAAAAATTTTAATCGTTTGACAGCCCTACTCATTACACAAGGTTCATCAGTTCACAAAGTTATATCAAACAGTCACGGACAATTTAGTATCTCCAATTCACCTCACTTGCATGTCTTTGGACTGTGGGAGGAAACCAGAACACCCGGCGGAAACCCACACAGACACGGGGAGAACATGCAAACTCCACACAGAAAGGACTCGGACCACCCCACCTGGGGATTGAACCCAGGACCTTCTTGCTGTGAGGCAGCAGTGCTACCCACTTAGCCACCGTGCCTCCCTATTTATGAGCATAAACAAAGATATACTTATTGACCAAAAGTATGTGGACACCACTTCCGATTATTGCAAAAAAGTGTTTCAGCCACATCCTTTGCTCAAATGAGGCGTTTGAGGTACTGGACTAGTAATCAAAAGGTCACTGGTTCAAGCCCCACCACTGCCAGGTTGTCACTGTTGGGCCCTTGAGCAAGGCCCTTAACCCTCAATTGCTTAGACAGTATACTGTCACAGTACTGTAAGTCGCTTTGGATAAGAAGCATCTGCTAAATGCCAAAAATGTAAATGAATTAATCTCTGCAAAGTCTGTGGATAAATTATAATAAGCAAAGGGCACCCAGGTGGCACAGCAGGATATTCTGCTAGCACACCAGTGCTGAGATTCTAAACTCCTTGGTTTGAAAGTCGGTGTTGCCACCGGTTGGCTGGGCACCATCTAGCGGGCATAATTGGGATCCCCCAGCAGCAGAAGACAAACTGACTACACTAAATTGGGAGAAACTGGGAGAAAATGCATAAATAAAATAGAAAAAAAAATATGATAAGCAAAGATAAAAGCTCAATTTATGAGCAAATAGTAAAAATATAAAAAAGAGAATCATTGAATCCAAAGTACTTTAACAGGCCAAAAGTATGTGGACACCTGCATGACATTAATATAATAGGGCAGTGATAGCTCAGTGGTTAAGGTAGTGGACTAATAAACAGAAGGTTGCCGGTTCAAGCCCCGTTGCCGCTGTTGGGTCCCTGAGCAAGGCCCTTAACCCTTAATTGCTCATCGTGTAAGTAAATGTAAATATATCCAAATTAAACATCTCATACCAGTAGTATGAAAATTACTTTGGACTTGGTTCCCCTTTGACTGCCTCCACTCATTTGGGAGGTTTGTCATTGTACTACTTATCTCAATTGCACACTTTCTTACTTAAGTAGTACTGTCTAAGAGTATTTATGTCTCTATTCTGTTTGTACTGTAAACAAACATATAATACTATTGTGGTGTATTGTACTGTGTATGTACTGCCTATTTATTTCTCTATTCCTTGCCTATATTTTTATTGATCTAAAATACACTGACACCTACACCAAATTTCTAGTACAGCTAGTACACCTAGTACTTGGAGAATAACGATTCTGATTCTGATATATAAAGAAATCAAATGCCTCTAACATTAAGATAACAGTCTGGCAAAGGTTTTTTCTTGTTCTTGTACCAGCATAAAAGTGCATCTTTGCATAAAGTGAAGTCCAAAACACATGGTTCGACGAGTTTGTATTGGAGGAACTCCAATAGCCTTGAGCTCAACTCCAGCAACTTCATTTATTCTAGCTTACATTTGGAACATTGATTGAAAGCAAGGTCTCCTCCTCTGAATGTCAATACCAGGTGTTACAAATGCTCTTTTGATTAAATGGGCACAAATTCCCATATAATCATGAGCTGACATGTGGATACACCTTGATCTATTTAAAGTCATTACCAAACAAGAACGTACCTTAACCGCTAGGCTACAACTGCCCACACCAGAATGTCCAATTTAGATGGGTTAGCATAGAAGTTGTACTGGCATATGAGCACTGATGTCAGTAACGCGTTACTTAGTAACGCGTTACTCTAATCTGACCACATTTTTCAGTAACAAGTAACGAGTTACTATTTCCAATCCAGTAATCAGATTAAAGTTACTTATCCAAATTACTGTGCGTTACAATTTTTGCAACTCGGAGAGTGACGTCTGGCCTATGCGACAATTAAGTCATGAGCTGCGTCCGAAATCGCATACTTACAGAGTATGCACTAGATTGGAGGAAGTATGCACTACTCGGCCGGTAAAGAAGTACATACTTTCAGTACAGAAGTATGCAGTATGCCAACAACACCGCTACGTACTACACATGGGGACGTGATGATGTAATATCACCATAGTTACAGACTCATTACAAACCCCACTCGCCAAAATTTTGGATATTTATCGTCTTTTTGTTATTTATTTGTCTTAAAATTTTTTATTTTATTTATCTTTCTTACACTTGTGAACAGAGGACTCCGTTTCCCGTTATCTTTCTTGTTTCTTATTCCGCTTCAATCGCCTACGCAGCTCCAGTTGCATTACGGCAGCTGCTGAATGTAACTAATAAAGTAACTTGTAATCTAACTTAGTTACTTTTAAAATCAAGTAATCAATAAACTAAGTTACTTTTAAAATCAAGTAATCAATAAAGTGACTAAGTTACTTTTTAAAGGTAACTATGCCATCACTGCATGTGAGAGGCTTTTTAAAAATTCTTACTTTTGAAAATGGAAAAAATGACCAGTCCCATACCTGGGAATAAATATCTGTCATGGTGAACTTTTACACAGATTTTGTTTTAGTAATGGACAGACTACTGGGACTAGCAGTATTTTTCACATATAATGGTGCATGTCCTCAAAGACGTTCACTTCAATCTTATGTGACTTATGGGTCTTTCAGCAAGAGCTCATATGGTACGTACATCACGTATGTGTATGTTTAGCTAGAGCTTTGCCACAAGCGGTTTGATGTGTATTCAGCATGTGTTCGTCAAGGTTATACAGTTCATCTCTGTAAAGTCTGTAAGATAAATGATGATAAGCAAAGATAGAAGCTCAATTTAGGAGCTAATATAACGAGGTCTGTGGTAGCTGGTGAACGTGCCCCGGGTTCCCAGCGAAACAGACGTTACAGAGCTCAGGAAACAAAGGCCTCTTATATCAGGCCTCCCAATTAGTGCTGATCACCCGCAGCTGTGGAGCTGACTATTTAAGCCAGCTCCACACAGCAGCGGGTGTCGCACCTTTGTTTGTTTTTGGTCTCTTGTGGCAGCTCGTCCACACTGTTTGTAGCCGTAGGTGGTACCCCTGGTGGCACTAGGCCATTAGGGTGCGTAAAACCGCAAGGTTTGAGGTAGTCAGGATTTTCTTTCTACTTCTTAGAACTAGTGTGGTGCGACGCCGCGCAGTCCTCGAACTGCTGTTTCTTTAAGCGCTAGCGGTTAGCATTAGCGGTTTCACTCAGCGCTGTCTATCAACGCTGGTAGTATCCTTGGTCTCAGAGCCATTAGTTAATCTGAACATTGGATTCTCCAACCGCTGGGTGGCGACTCCGGAAAGCAAGCGGTAGTTACGCCAACATCCCCGGTTCGAATCCACAGTCTACAGCTGCCCAACTTTCTTATAGTTGCTGGGCAGTTTTCGTATTGCTGTTTCTTTAAACGCTAACATTAGCATTAGCAGTTTCACTCAGCACTGTGTTTCAGCGCTGGTAGTAGCCCCGGTACGAATCCGCATTCGGTACCTGCCTAACTTTACTCGTTTGTTTTTTCTCTTGTTTCAGATCGGGGTGCTTCAGCTCTGCGACCCACAGCACGCCCATCAAGACCCGCGCTAGCCTACCGCTGTGCTGGGGCTAGCGCTCTGCGGAGGTTCCCTCCTCCACCTTCTCTTCGGAGCGCTTTGGGCGCTCGCGCGCTCCCTTTTTCTGCGCAGCTATAGCGCAGTGGTTACGCTCCCGGCAGTCACTCCTCAGACCCGGGTTCGCGTCCCGCTTTCTTAGTTTCGGTTTTGGCATTTTTCATTTAGCTGCGTTTGCAGCCCCCATCGGAGTTTCCGACTGGTTTTTGTTCTGTTTTATGTTAGCTGTTTACCTTTTCTGTTGTCCTTAATAAATTAATAAAATACCTTTTTATATAATTTTGCTTCTGCATTTGTGTCCCTTTCTTCCCACGTGACAGAAAGGTGCGACCATACCATGGACGCAGCAGAAGTGTCACCCATTGCTGACGTTTTACGTCACCAAGGGGTGGCGTTAGGCAAGCACGAGGTGGCCCTAAACGAGTTGGCGCAGCGGGTAGCTGCGCTCACCCAGCAGCTGCCAACCCCTAGGTCCGGTCCTGACTCTACAACCCACCCTCCTACCCACTCCGGAGTGTGTGGAAATCGCGACACCCCTATTCCGCCTCCCGAAAGGTATTCGGGAGAGGCTAAGAGGTGCCGTGGCTTCCTCCTCCAGTGTGCCCTTGCGTTCGAGCTGCAACCCTCTCGCTACCCCACTGAGCGGTCGAAGGTTGCATACCTAATATCCCTGTTGACTGGCCGAGCTTTAGAATGGGCTACCGCGCTCTGGGAGCAGAACGCCCCAGAATGCTCTTCGGAAAGCTCCATTAAGGAAGCCATAAAGGAGACCTTTTTTCACCCGTCGGGGGGCCGTGAGGTAGGTCCTCGCCTACTCGAGCTCACCCAGGGTGCTCGGTCAGTCGCCGACTATGTAATTGAGTTTCGAACGCTCGCGGCGGAGTGCGGTTGGGACGAGGGGGCCCTTACTGCCATATTCCATCGTGGTTTGTCTGATAAAGTGAAGGACGAGCTGGCCACTAGGGACCCTCCAACCACTCTTAGGGAGTTTTATGTCCTGGCCACCGCCATTGACACCCGCCTTCGCCAGCGAGCACGGGAACGGGGCACCTGTTCTCCGTTCACCCGCTCGCAGGCGTCTCCTAAATCTCCTCCGCCTGTCCTGGATCCCGAGCCCATGCAATTGGGGTCAGCTCGCGCTGGCGTCCCTACGGTGTCGGCTCCGCCTAGCCGACCCCGGCCAGCCGTTAAACTAGTAGGTCGCTCTCGAGCCAGGGACTCGGGAGCGAGCCGAACCACCATCCCTGTCCAAGGTCTTTTTCTGCAGGCCCGGTTGCTTTGGGGCCTGGGAGACACAGACCTTCGGGTCTGTGTGGATTCAGGCGCGGTGGAGAGCTTCATTGACATCAATCTGGTACACAGGCTGGGGATTGAGGTCCAACCGCTAACAACTCCAGTGTCGGTCCATGCGGTGGACGGTCGACCTGTAGCGGGCAGCCCGATAACCCACCAGACGCAGCCTCTCACGTTGCGTCTGGAAAACCACGAGGAACGGATCACCTTTCTTGTGACTCATGTTCCTCACCTCCAGGTGGTTTTGGGGTTTTCGTGGCTGCGAAGACACAACCCCCAGATCGACTGGGCCACCGGATCGATCTTCATCTGGGGAACGCAGTGTCGGGACTCGTGTCTGCTGCAAGCCGGCGCGAGCCCCGATCCGTCCGAACCCAGGATGGCGATTCCGGATTTGGCAGCTGTTCCTCCTGTATACCATGATTTACGGGAGGTTTTTAGCAAGTCCCGGGCGCAGGACTTGCCCCCCCACAGACCGTTCGATTGCGCCATCAACCTTTTGTCCGGCACTACTCCTCCTAGGGGGCGCCTTTTTTCGCTCTCCGGTCCAGAAACGGTTGCTATGGAGGAGTATGTGCGTGAGGCGCTCAAACAGGGGTTCATCCGTCCTTCCTCCTCCCCAGCTGGGGCAGGGTTCTTTTTTGTGAACAAGAAGGACGGCACCCTGCGCCCCTGTATCGATTATCGCGGGCTGAATGCCGTTACGATCAAGGATCGGTACCCGCTGCCGCTGATGGCCACGGCTTTCGAAGCTCTTCAGCGAGCATCTATTTTTTCAAAGCTCGATCTTCGCAGCGCGTACAATTTGATCCGGATCAGGCAGGGGGATGAGTGGAAGACTGCGTTCATTACGCCCACTGGCCACTATGAGTACCTGGTGATGCCATTTGGGTTAATGAATGCCCCCGCAGTCTTCCAGAGATTTATCAATGAGGTCTTGCGGGAGACTCTTGGTAAATTCGTCTATGTTTACTTAGACGATATTCTTATCTTTAGTCGGTCCATCGACGAGCATATAGGGCATGTCCGACGAGTTCTCCAGCTCTTGCTCGACAACCATCTGTTTGTCAAGCTGGAGAAGTCAGTCTTTCACTCCCCCACGGTTTCGTTCCTGGGGTTTGGGGTTTGTGGTTTCTGAGGGCACCCTGCGCATGGACTCGGCTAAAGTATCTGCTGTGGAGAAGTGGCCAACTCCAAGTTCTTTACGCCAACTGCAAAGGTTTTTGGGCTTTGCAAACTTTTTTCGGCGTTTCATTAAGAACTTTAGCTCAGTCGCCGCCCCGTTAACGGACCTCACAGGCAAAGGTCCGTTCCAATGGACGGTGCAGGCCCAACAAGCTTTTGACAAGCTAAAAACACTCTTGACAACTGCTCCCGTCTTGCAGTTGCCAGACCCAGAGGAACCATTCGTTGTCGAAGTGGATGCCTCCGAGGTCGGGGCTGGGGCAGTTTTGTCCCAAAGAGTGGGGCCAGGGAAGAAGCTACATCCATGTGCCTTCTTCTCGCACCGCCTGACTCCAGCCGAGCGGAACTACCCGGTTGGAGACAGGGAACTCTTGGCCATTAAGTTGGCGTTAGAGGAGTGGCGACACTGGCTCGAGGGGGCCAAACATCCTTTTCTTGTCTGGACAGATCACAAAAATCTGTCATTCATCCAGCAAGTTAAGAGGATGAACTCCCGTCAGGCCCGGTGGTCCTTATTTTTTGGAAGGTTCAATTTTACACTGTCTTATAGACCGGGGTCCAAAAACGGCAAACCGGACGCTCTGTCTAGACAGTGGGAACTGACTAGGCCGGAGACCGGACCTGATCCCGTGATCCCCTCGACCCAGATAGCGGCCCCAGTCACATGGGGCATATCGAAGGTCATTCGGGATGCCCAACGGGCGGAACCCGACCCCGGTGGGGGACCTCCTGACAGACTGTACGTACCTTCATCCGTACGGCGTCAGGTTTTTGAGTGGGCTCATGCTTCCCCATTTGCGGCGCACCCAGGTGTGACTAAGTCCCTGGTCTTGCTGCGCCGAAGATTTTGGTGGCCGGGGATGGAAAACCAGGTACGTGACTTTGTCCGTGCCTGCTCTGTGTGTGCTCTGAACAAGAGCCCCAGAGAGCGCCCTAGAGGCCTTCTTCATCCGTTGCCAATACCAGCTAGGCCGTGGTCCCACATTGCCCTGGACTTTGTGACAGGCTTGCCAAAGTCCAGAGGGTTCACGGCAGTATTGGTAATTATCGACCGGTTTACCAAGTCTTGCCTCTTTATCCCACTGCCCAAGCTACCATCCGCCATGGGCACTGCGCAGATCATTCTGAATCATGTGGTGAGAGCACATGGGGTCCCGTCAGACATTGTGTCTGATCGGGGTCCACAGTTTGTGAGCCAGTGCTGGCGGGCCTTTTGCCAACTTATTGGCGCCAAGGCCAGCTTATCCTCCGGTTACCACCCGGAGTCGAATGGGCAGTCGGAGAGGCTTATCCAGGATCTGAGCAAGATGCTCAGGTGCCTGACGGCAGGGAATCCGACCACGTGGTCGGATAAGTTGATGTGGGCAGAATTTGCTCACAACACCCTGCATCATTCGGCGATTGGCATGTCACCGTTTGAAGCTCAGTTCGGGTACCCTCCGCCGCTCTTTCCTGAGCAGGAGCAGCAGGTAGCGGTCCCGTCTGTACAGCTTCATGTCCGCCGCTGCCGCGCCGCCTGGCGCAAAGCTAGGCAGGCACTTGTGGCCACCCAGCGCTCTATGAAGCGCAAAGCTGACCGTAGGCGGCAGCCGGCTCTTACCTTCCGGCCAGGCCAACGAGTACTTGTTTCAACGAGGGATCTCCCCGTTCGAGGTGCCCCACACAAGTTGGCACCCAAGTACATTGGTCCGTTCAAGGTGGTAAGGCGGATTAACCCGGTGACGTATAGGTTGGAGCTTCCTCCCCGCATGAAAGTGCATCCAACCTTTCATGTCTCCCATCTCCGACCATTTATGTGCGGGGGAGTTTTACCCCCTCCCCAACCTCCCGCCCCTCGTATCATCCAGGGTGCCCCTGCCTTCACTGTCCGCCGGTTGCTTGACAGCAGGAAGGTTCAGGGTAGCACCCAATACTTGGTGGATTGGGAAGGTTACGGCCCTGAGGAACGTTCATGGGTACCGGCTCGTCAGATCCTGGACCCTGAACTGATCCGCGAGTTTCGACGGAACCGAGCTGCGGGTCTTGGGACCTCAGGAGCTGTCCCTAGAGGAGGGGGTTCTATAACGAGGTCTGTGGTAGCTGGTGAACGTGCCCCGGGTTCCCAGCGAAACAGACGTTACAGAGCTCAGGAAACAAAGGCCTCTTATATCAGGCCTCCCAATTAGTGCTGATCACCCGCAGCTGTGGAGCTGACTATTTAAGCCAGCTCCACACAGCAGCGGGTGTCGCACCTTTGTTTGTTTTTGGTCTCTTGTGGCAGCTCGTCCACACTGTTTGTAGCCGTAGGTGGTACCCCTGGTGGCACTAGGCCATTAGGGTGCGTAAAACCGCAAGGTTTGAGGTAGTCAGGATTTTCTTTCTACTTCTTAGTACTAGTGTGGTGCGACGCCGCGCAGTCCTCGAACTGCTGTTTCTTTAAGCGCTAGCGGTTAGCATTAGCGGTTTCACTCAGCGCTGTCTATCAACGCTGGTAGTATCCTTGGTCTCAGAGCCATTAGTTAATCTGAACATTGGATTCTCCAACCGCTGGGTGGCGACTCCGGAAAGCAAGCGGTAGTTACGCCAACATCCCCGGTTCGAATCCACAGTCTACAGCTGCCCAACTTTCTTATAGTTGCTGGGCAGTTTTCGTATTGCTGTTTCTTTAAACGCTAACATTAGCATTAGCAGTTTCACTCAGCACTGTGTTTCAGCGCTGGTAGTAGCCCCGGTACGAATCCGCATTCGGTACCTGCCTAACTTTACTCGTTTGTTTTTTCTCTTGTTTCAGATCGGGGTGCTTCAGCTCTGCGACCCACAGCACGCCCATCAAGACCCGCGCTAGCCTACCGCTGTGCTGGGGCTAGCGCTCTGCGGAGGTTCCCTCCTCCACCTTCTCTTCGGAGCGCTTTGGGCGCTCGCGCGCTCCCTTTTTCTGCGCAGCTATAGCGCAGTGGTTACGCTCCCGGCAGTCACTCCTCAGACCCGGGTTCGCGTCCCGCTTTCTTAGTTTCGGTTTTGGCATTTTTCATTTAGCTGCGTTTGCAGCCCCCATCGGAGTTTCCGACTGGTTTTTGTTCTGTTTTATGTTAGCTGTTTACCTTTTCTGTTGTCCTTAATAAATTAATAAAATACCTTTTTATATAATTTTGCTTCTGCATTTGTGTCCCTTTCTTCCCACGTGACAGCTAATAGTAAAAATTTGAAGATAAACACTGGATCCAAAGTGCTTTAACAGGCTGAAAGTATGTGAACACCTGCATCACATTAATATCCAAATTAAACATCTAATTTCACTACTATGAAAATTACTTTAGACTTAACTCGCCTTGGCTGACATGACTGCCTCCACTTACACTGATCAGCCATAACATTATGACCACCTCCTTGTTTCTACACTCACTGTCCATTTTTCAGCTCCACTTACCATATAGAAGCACTTTGTAGTTCTACAATTACTGACTGTAGTCCATCTGTTTCTCTGCTTGCTTTGTTAGCCCCCTTTCATGCTGTTCTTCAATGATCAGGACTCTCCCAGGACCACTACAGAGCCAGTATTACTTGAGTGGTGGGTCATTCTTAGCACTGCAGTGACACTGACATGGTGGTGGTGTGTTAGTGTGTGTTGTGCTGGTATGAGTGGATAAAACACAGCACCGCTGATGGAGTTTCTTAAACACGTCAATAGTCCACCAACCAAAAACACATCTAGCCACAGTGCCCCGTGGGACCACTGATGAAGGTCTAAAAGATGACCAACTCAAACTGCAGCAATAGATAAGCGATCGTCTCTGACTTTACATCTACAAGGTGGACCAACTAGATAGGAGTGTCTAATAGAGTGGACAGTGAGTGGACATGGTATTTAAAAACTCCAGCAGCACTGCTGTGTCTGATCCACTCATACCAGCACAACACACACCACCATGTCATTGTCACTGCAGTGCTGAGAATGATCCACCACCTAAATAATACCTGCTCTGTGGTGGTCCTGTGGGGGTCCTGACCATTGAAGAACATTTTCTCAGACATGTGTCAACAAACTGGAGATCATCTACCTGTCTTTGCTCCTCAAAACCTTTTGTGAATACTGCTAAATTATGATTACAATCACTTGTAGCATCACCTGTTGACATCACCTGCATTTTTATCTTATTACTAGCTCTAAATTGTCTTTTTGGAATGAGTTGCAGGCCTACAATGCAATAAATATCTGCAATGTACATGAAATATCTTGGGTTAATACTGTGTTTTAGATGTGTTTTAAAAGAGATGGTAGAATTTTGTGCTGGTAGTGCGTATGATCATCTGCAAGCAAATAGCAGCCCTTATGCAGCCTTCATGAGTCCAGCTGTAAGGTCAAGTTTGCTGCCCAGATTCCAAAATACACAGTCAAACCAGTACTATATGAAGAAACAGAGTTCTTCTGTATCATCTCTCTCATTCACTAGGGCATTAATCCAAAACTGCCGACTCTGCAAAATCTATGTGTATCTGTTTTGGTCATTACTGTACTACTGGGGGCTTTGTGTTTTTGAACCCACTCTGTGTTTTCCTTTCCAACATCTTACTGCCATATGTGGTTTGTATGAGAAATAGACAAAAAAAAATTGGGAAAGTGATGAGGTCATGTGGAGAGTTTAACTCAGGAACAGTTAATCTATGTGTATTCAAGATTATTTTAAAACTAACTAGAGAAAAATAAAAGTACATTTGTGTAAATGTTTGGGACTAACTCACAGTAATCATGGCTTTGCTTGATTGGATTCTGCTGTCTGAGCTGACATTTTTTTTACAAGTGTTTGTATGTGCAATTCCATTGTGCTCTTGAGTAAATGCATCTTTAAATGTCAGCAAGTTATAACAAAGGACTATAAGCTTATCCCTGCAACTGGTTGAAGAAAAACACTTTTTATTTATTAAGCTGAGTTTCCAAACATCAGAGGGGTCAAAGTAGCAGAGACTGACTAAGAGCATCCGTTCTTTAGAACATTTTTTAGCAAAAGTAAACAGCCTGCGCATGGGAAGCAAAAATTTTGACTTTTGATTATTAACAAACAGTGCATTTTCTTGGAAAAGATGTCTTTTTGAAGGCAGCATATGTTGCTCTAAGATCTCAGTGTACTTTTCTGCATTAATGCTGTCATCACATAAGTGTAAATTACCTTTGGCAAGGGCACTGACACAGCCCCATACCATGACAGACCCTGGCTTTTGGACTTGTTGCTGATAACAGTCTGGATGGTCCTTTTCTTCCAAAAAAGATTTGTAATACTGATTACTGTAATACTGTAACACACATTTCCACAGTGTGATGGTCCATCCTAGATACAGTAGACCCTTGACTTACGAACCATTTACCATACGAACATTTTGGATTACGAACTGAAATTCACGCGCAAATGAAACACCATCTCTCTCTCTCTCTCTCTCTCTCTCCGACCGTCTCTCAGCGGATGGTGTTTTTCCAGTGTTTTATTTATATTTTGTAAAATTCAATATCAAAGTGGCCCCAAACAAGGTGCAGAGAAAGCATAGTGGTGAGAAAATGAAAAAAATCTATTACTATTGAAAAAAAGAAAGAAATGTATTATGGTGTAAGGTACAGCACACGTACTGTACTGAAATGTGATGTGTGTTTTTTTTATGTACAGGAAAGTACTACTACTGTGTATTGTTGTTTATCATTGTTTATTACAAGAATGTCTGTTCTATAGTTAAAGATTTAAGGGAAAATATACTTGTATTTATAGCAAAAAAGACCATTTAAGACATTAGAAAGGTTAAGTAAGGGGGTGGTTTGGGAGGTCTGGCACGGATTCATTCTATTTACATTATTTCTTATGGGAAAAATAGGTTTAACTAACGAACATTTTGACTTAAGAACAGGCCTTTGGAACCAATTAAATTCATAAGTCAAGGGTCTATTGTACTTCCAAACCCAGAGAACTTGACATCACTTCTGGATAAGAGCATCCATTCATTAAAACAATTTTAGCAAAGGTAAACAGCCAGTTAAAATCAATCATTAACAAATGATGTATTTACTTTTTCTATTGTTTCTTTTATTGTAACTGTACTCAGACCAAGCATATTCTGTTTATTTAAAAACATGTACAACTGTACAACTAAGGATGCACCAAGTGAAACATGCTACAAGGCCAACTAAATCTAGATGCCCTTTAGTATTCGTAGATTCAGCTAGGTGCATTAAATCAAGAAGACAGCCATGCAGTCTCCATAGACAAACACTGGCAGTAGAAGGGTTGGTACTTATGTTTATGCTTAATGAACTGGCATAGGATACCACCTTCCCAAAAATCAGTACACCAACTATTTGTCAAAAGCATAAGATTCACCATGTGCTGTGTCAAGAACTGGCGGGAGTGATGCAAAGCACACCAATCCTGGATAATGAAGCACTTTCTTGAGAGTGATAAATTATGTACTTGACTTAAGCAGTTACCAGAAGGACCCTAATAGAAGTCTTTCCTGTAAAGAAGAGGCTGTTGCTGTTGAAAAAATGCAGGTTTTACTTGAGATAAGATCTGTCTGCTTTACAACCCCAAATTCTTACATTTACTTTGACTTTTATTTTATTGCAGACAGGATGAACCTGAGATATTTCATGTTTTATCTGCTCAACTTCATTTTACTTATTAATAAACATCCATTCCTGCATTTCAGGCCTGCAACACATTCCAAACAAAGTTGGGACAGTAAAGCATTTACCACTTTGTATTGTTGCTATTCCTTAAAAGATGTTTTGGCACCGAGGAGACCAAGTGATTTAGTGTTTCATTTTGTCCCATTCTTCCTGCAAACACGTCTTAAGATGTGCAACAGTACGGGGTCGTCGTTGTTGCATTTTTCCTTTCAAAATTCTCCACACATTCTCTATTGGGGACAGGTCAGGACTGCAGGCTGGCCAGTCCAGTAACCGTACCCTCTTCTTCTGCAGCCATGCCTTTGTAATGTGTGCAGCATGTGGTTTTGCATTGTCTTGTTGAAAAATGCATGAACGTCCCTGGAAAAGATTTTTTGAAGGCAGCACATGTTGCTCTAAGATCTCAATGTACTTTTCTGCATTAATGCAGCCATCACAGAAGTGTAAATGACCTTTGGCAAGGGCACTGACACAGCCCCATACCATGACAGACCCTGGCTTTTGGACTTGCTGTTGCTGATAACAGTCTGGACGGTCCTTTTCTTCTTTAGTCCAGAGCACATGGCGTCAAATTTTTCCAAAAAAGACCTGGAATGCTGATTCATCTGACCACAATACACGTTTCCACTATGTGATGGTCCATCCAAGATGCCTCTGAGCCCAGAGTAGTCAATGCTGCTTCTGGACATGGTTAACATAAAGCTTCTTTTTTGCACAGTAAAGTTTTAAGTGGCATTTGTGCATGTAACTCTGTATTGTAGAGCTTGACAAAGGTTTGCCAAAGTAATCTCTCACCCATGTGGTTATATCAGCTATTGTTGAGTCGTGGTTCTTGATGCAGTGTCGTCTGAGGGATCGAAGATCATGAGTGTTCAGCTTAAGCTTGCACCCTTGGCCTTTATGCACTGAAATTCCTCCCGATTCCTTGAATCATTTAATGATATTATGCACTGTAGAGGGAGAAATATGCAAATCCCTTCCAATCTTTCTTTGAGATTCATTGTTTTTAAACATTTCAATCATTTTCTCATGCATCTGTTGACAAACTGGACATCGTCTGATCATCTTTGCCCATCAAACCATGATTACAATCACCTGTTGACATCACCTGTTTGGATTCTCATTATCATTTAGTTTAAATTGCCCTCATTCCAACTTTTTTTGGAATGTGTCGCAGGCCTGAAATGCAGGAATGGAGGTAAATTAACACATGAAATGAAGTTGAGCAGACAAAACATGAAATATCTTGGGTTCATCAGTCTGCAATTAAATAAAAGTCAAAGTAAATGTAAGGAACACTGCATTTTTTTTTTTGCACTTTCCATACTGTCCCAACTTTTTCTGATTTGACATTGTACATTAAGGCGGAAATTTTTTTTACATTAACTGCTAAACCAGATTCTGCTTTACATAATTTGCCAATAGTAAATATGTGGTATTTAAATCTCTTTTCAACATTGCTTATACCAGGATTAGTTTAGACTGGGGTACAGTGTTTAGGACCATTTAAGGGTCAGACTGCCACTGGTGTAACGGGGGTGGCTGCTGAATCACCCAGTTAAGTGTCATGTCCTGCTGTGTGGCCTATTCTGCCCTGCAGTGGTAGCATGGAGTCACATTGTGACCTGTCATTCTCTTAATAACAGTCACCTGTGACTTGTGAGCACTGATATGCTTCATGTGGGATGGTTTTCTATAAATATCATGACTTTTCTCTGAGGAAGAATGTCAGCATTCTGTTTTCTGGGAATTCGCCCTGGTGTTTAGGGCCTCGTGAGAGGAATGCACTGGGAGAGCACCGTGACGTCTCTGTTTCCTGGGGTGAGATATCCCAGTAAACACACTTGGTGCGCAGAGGAGCGTGAGTAGTGGTTGGGGGGCCTCTTACTGACCTCTTTCCAAGAACTTGCTTTGTCACTGGTGGCCAGAACCTGTCAGATTATAGGCCAACGCCTCCTCCACCAAACTTTACAGTTGGCACGATGCGGTCAGGCAGGTTACATTCTCCTGGCGTTCACCAAACCCAGACACATCCATCATACTGCCAGATATAAAAGAGTGATTAGCCACTCCCTCCACAGAACACATTTCTACTGTTCCAGAGTCCATCGGTGGCGTGCTTTACACCACTCCATCCGACGCTTGGCATTGTGCTTGGTGAATCAAGGCTTACAAGCAGCTGCTTGGCATATTGACATGACTAATTACCAAAATGAAAGATTCCTAATCATATTTAAATGTATTACCTTAAACAGTTTAATGTTACAATACCATGGATCTGATATATTAACAGAACGCATCATTGGACTTTATACCTCCCATTTTCACCTTCACAATAATTTGGTACTGTTGCATTTGTGAAAAACACAAATGTGTTTTTAAAATACTTAAGATGTGCTATCTGAGCAACATTTAAGACAGAAAATTATTTATAACCAGAGTGTGCAAATTTAATACAGTGGAACCTTGTAACTCTACGTGCCCTAAACTCAAAATCTTTGAAACTCGACATACTTCATGGAGAAATTTGTACCCTTACACTCGACATGTACAGTTTTTTTTAATTTTTATATATTTTATGCATTTTCTCCCATTTTAGCGTATTCAATTTGTCTTCCGCTGCTGGGGGATCCCCGATTTTTTGCTGTCGATGTGGGTATATTGCTGCTCATGCCTCCTTCAACCTGCGCACAGCCCTTAACGGAACCCTTTTTCATTTATGCGTTCTGCACAGGCACCTCTATCCACCAATCAGGGTCCTTACACAGCGATGGAAGACCCCGCCCACATATTCCAGTCATTCCTCCATGCAGGCACTGCCAATTGTGCTCGCTAGACCGGCACCCAGCTGACCGGAGGCAATGGAGAGTTTCGAACCAAGGAGTTCATATCCAAGGAATATCCCGCTGCGCCACCTGGGCACCATGTACAGCTTTAAAAAAAAAAATTATTTATTTAATTTCAAATTAACAATGATCAGCTGCTTTGTTCAGCGCTTGGCTTGAGCGGTGCAGTAAAACATCGTCAAAGTATGAATATGAGACAAATCTGCATTTGTGTGGAATAATCGTCAGATTCACTCTGAAAGCTCCACATGTATCTGTGTTAAGCTAGATTTTCCACCTGTTTTACTTTTAAACTTGTGTTATAGCTCGGGGTGCTGAGAAATTGTAAGAATCAGCTTTTCAGAGTCTAAAACGCTTATCAAAAAAAGCTTACTGTGACTTAATGTATTAAAAGAATGACACAGGAACACTAAACTTATCTAAATTATTATTGATCATACTTTTTCTACACTAATTAAATTCCTCGCTGTTTTAGTACAATAAGCCACGTTAAGCTTTGTGCGCCGCCACACTCCTTAGGAAATAGCGGTACAGTCAGCGCAAAAGCTATTGATTTCACCGCTTCTTATGTGAATGCTCCTTTACTGAAGGGAATACGATTAAGAAGCATAAGGAAACAATAAAGGAGTAAAGATAAAGTGCAGGTTTTATTGTATTTTTTATTGATTTGTAACTGTTTTATTGTATTTTAGTGTTTTATATTATATTTGTGGTATTCTTAATGTATAAGTGTCAAAAACAACCCCATTATTTTATATAAGCCTAAAATATATGCAGTTCCACGGGACCATGGAACGCATTAACAGGTTTCCCATACATACGTCCAGAACCAATTAATGTTGACTTTCAAGGTACCACTGTATTAAGGAAAAAGATAGGGTTTTTTATTGACTGATACTCTATTGAACTTAACATTCAGATCACGCATACACAACCTGACTAAATACTGACCTCCTTAAAAAACGTAAACTAGTATCACACGAGAAATGCTGAACAGATGAAATTTATAACAGGGTTTATACGGATATTTAAGGAGGATTTTTGTTATTCTGTAATTTTATGAAATATGATATTCTAACAGTTTTATGTAATCTCTCTCTAGGGAGTGTTGGTGCATATTACGGCTGATACTTCATCATTCCTTAATGCTACGTCATTGGTAGGTTTGAAGGGGGCCAAATCCCACTACGTAATGTTTTTTTGGATAACAGTTGTCCAATTTTCCAGGAAGAGGAGAGAGAGAATGAGCGGAATCTGTGACTAACGCTGGCCTAGGGGAACAGTGAACGTAGAAGCTGGTGGACACCTGTCTCGTATCTCATGCACTCACAGTTGCAGGAAGGTAATCTGGAAAACATCAGTTACACTGGAATGGTTCCTTCTCACTTTATGCTTTTAGAGTCTCAATGCTGTATTCTTATTTAGTTAAGATTTATCGTCTGCACAAGCCATAAGATAATGTGTGTCCAGTTTGTGTGTTTGCATGCTGTGCAGTGCATGTGATTTGTTTGTGGATGTACACTCACTGGCCATTTTATTACAACCCCAAATCAGAAAAAGTTGGGACAGTATGGAAAATGCAAATAAAATAAAAATGCAGTGTTCCTTACATTTACTTTGACTTTTATTTGATTGCAGCCAGGATGAACCTGAGATATTTCATGTTTTATCTGCTCAACTTCATTTCATTTATTAATAAACATCCATTCCTGCATTTCAGGCCTGCAACACATTCCAAAAAAAGTTGGGACAGGGGCAGTTTAGGCCTAGTAATGAGGTGAAAAATCTAAATAATGATGCGATTTTAAACAGGTGATGTCAACAGGTGATTGTAATCATGGTTTGGTACAAAAGCTGCACCAGGAAAGGCTGAGTCTTTGATGAGCAAAGATGATGAGAGGATCTCCAGTTTGTCGGAGGCATCTAGTATGGACCATCACACAGTGGGAATGTGTATTGTGGTCAGATGAATCACGTTTTTTAAGTGTGGTGAAAAGGAATGGCAACATTACAAAGTGTTGAATGCTTTACTGTCCCAACTTTTTTTGGAATGTGTTGCAGACCTGAAATGCAGGAATGGATGTTTATTAATAAATGAAATTAAGTTGAACTGACAAAACATTAAATATCTTGGGTTCAAACTGTCTACAATCAATTAAAAGTCAAAGTAAATGTAAGAAACTTTGTGTGTTTTTATTATTTGCATTTTCCATGCAGTCTCAACTTTTTCTGATTTGAGGTTGTACTTTTTCTCTGTTAAATAAAGGAAGAAAAGTATAAACAAATCACAGATTTTTTTTATTATTATTGCATTTTAGAGATCATGCATGTATCTCCTGTTCATCAATCTATCCCCCCCCTTAACCACCAGTATAAACAAAGATAGCCCATGGCTGCTGCTACATACCACAACCTCGTCTGCTTCTTGTCTTCCTCATGCTGCACCCACATGCATGAAAACCATTTTCCAGCTTCATTAACAAGTGAGCTATGTACTGAAGTCTTTTCTCTCTTAGGTTGATTGTGTCTGCTGAATGCATAGTTACTTGAAGCATTGCATCTGGTGCTTACAACCTTAAAACAACCAACAACATCAGCTGTGTGAATAGAAACAGCTGGTTCGTACAAGCTTTTAACTGAAAACCAGTTGTTCACTGTTGTAAGTTTAGCTAAGCTGTTGATTTTCTAATAATATATGTTCTTTTATTTCCTTTAAGTCCTACACCAGATGTAGCTTCTTGTTTTATAAGAAACTTGAATCATATTCTGTAGTATTACGCTTGCAACCGTTTAAACATGAATAATCCATAAGACATCACACATAACTCATAATTGAATGACGTGATCATCTACGTATTACTCTGACTAAAAGATTTATGGAAAGGAGAAATGCTGACTCTGGAGACTGGTATTCCTTGCACAATCTCAGTGGTCTTGTTTAATGGGGTTTACATCACTGCTGTTTCCAGCTGTGAGTTTGATTTAGCGATCTGCTTCCTGTTTGAAAGCTGAATAAATCATTACATTTTACTGATTCATGTTTCTTTTTGTGCCTCATGTTTCTAAATGCATAGAATTAGAAGATTCCAAACCTAATGTCCAAATTTCACAAAGGTTTCACCTGAGGGAAGCTCATGGCGGAATCCCCTGATTTCCAGATGCCATGTGTGTATATTTGTTTGCTAGTGCTTTTGTTGTTTGTTTAGCTGATAAGCCTGGTTAAAGATCTGAATAGATTACCTACCTGGCTTCTCCTACTGGCCTTTTTATTGGTGTTCTTCTGTTCTGGCTCATTAGGAGGGTGGTCCTAATGTTTTGTCTTATTAGGAGAGTGGTCATAATGTTTTTGCTCATGAGAGGGGTGGTCCTAATGTATTGGCTCATTAGGAGGGTGGTCATAATGTTTTGGCTCATTAGGGTGGTCATAATGTTTTGACTTCTTAGGAGAGTGGTCATAATGTTTTGGCTCATTAGGAAAGTGGTCCTAATGTTTTGGCTCATTAGGAGGGTGGTCCTAATGTTTTGGCTTATTAGGGTGGTCATAATGTTTTGACTTCTTAGGAGAGTGGTCATAATGTTTTGGCTCATTAGGAGGGTGGTCCTAATGTTTTGACTCATTAGGGTGGTCATAATGTTTTGACTTCTTAGGAGAGTGGTCATAATGTTTTGGCTCATTAGGAGGGTGGTCCTAATGTTTTGGCTCATTAGGAGGGTGGTCCTAATTTTTTGGCTTATTAGGAGGGTGGTCCTAATGTTTTGGCTCATTGGGAAGGTGGTCTCAATGTTTTGGCTCATTAGGAGGGTGGTCCTAATGTATTGGCTCATTAGGAGAATGTCATAATACTTTGGCTTATTAGGAGGGTGGTCCTAATGTTTTGGTATATTTGGAGGGTGGTCCTAATGTTTTGGGTCATCCATCTATCTATCTATCTATCTATCTATCTATCTATCTATCTATCTATCTATCTATCTATCTATATGTCTGTCTGTCTGTCTGCTTGTCCGTCTGTCCATCCATCTGTCTGCCTATTTGTCTGTGTGTCTGTCTATCTGTCTGTCTGTCTGTCTGTCTATCTATCTATGTGGTCCTAATGTTTTGGCTCATTAGGAGGGTGGTCTTAATGTTTTGGCTCGTCTGTCTATCTATCTATCTATCTATCTATCTATCTATCTATCTATCTATCTATCTATCTATCTGCTTGCCTGCCTGCCTGTCTGCCTTCCTGGCTGCTGTCTGTCTGTCTGCCATACTAGTGTTCTGCCTTTGATCCTGCAACTGGGTTCTTTAATAATACAAGTGCAGGGTTACACCTGGTGCCTCTTTTGTGAGGCCCCCACCACCCTGTGACTGTATGTAGGAGATACCATTCTAGCTTAACAGACCAGTTACCAGCCCTGAGAAATAAAGTGAATACACACACACACACATCCACACACAGCCATTCTGACACATACTGACCTAAGCAGGAAGACCCAGATCTTAATGCTCTCCTTCACTCTCCAGTTGTCACCACACATCTGCTTCTAATCCCACTGTCTCTCGTGTGAGTTGACTCCCTGTACCAGCCGTTTACAAAAAAATAAATCAACTGCCTTCATTTACAAACAGCCGCCCTCAACTCGAACACTTTTTGGTCTTCATTTGATGTTTTTCTAGTTCTGATATGCCAAAACTGGAGGTTTGTGTTTGTCTTTCTAGGTCGCATTTCTAAAAAAAAAATGATGCAGAACAGCTGAGCTAACAATGTCAGATCGTTACACTAGTTAATGTATATCTAAAGAGCCAAGAACTATTGTTCTTCTTTGAAGCACATTAGTTAGAACCATTTTTATTGGAACCATGTTAGTTAAAACTACAAAAGACACATTTACAGTAAATGATGCTATGAATTATCTAAATGGATCCCAAAGGAGGACAGTGAAATGATTCATTTTTTTATATTATTGTGTTATGAGTAAACCATCATGCAGATTTGACCTTTTATCAGATCAGATCTTATCTTATCAGATCATTCTGTCTGCCTTATCGGCTCTGGAGAAGATAATGGGTAAACAAGCAAACTATTTCTAGCTGTTTCGTTTAATGACAAGCGCATCCTGGAAATACTTGTGCAATCTGCTTTTAATATATTATAATATCATCATATTTAATAATACAACTCCAAATCAGAAACAGTTGGGACAGTATGAAAAATGCAAATAAAATAAAAATGCAGTGTTCCTCACATTTACTTTGACTTTTATTTGATTGCAGACAGGATGAACCTGAGATATTTCATGTTTTTTTTTCTGCTCAACTTCATTTCATTTGTTAATATACCTCCATTCCTGCATTTCAGGCCTGCAACACATTCCAAACAAAGTTGGAACAGGGGCAATTTAGGGCTAGTAATGAGGTGAAAAAACTAAATATTGATGTGATTTTAAACAGGTGATGTCAACAGGTGATTGTAATCATGGTTTGGTACAAAAGCAGCATCCAGGAAAGGCTGAGTCTCTGTTGAGCAAAGATGATCAGACGATCTCCAGTTTGTCAACAAATGTGTGAGAAAATGATTGAAATGTTTAAGAACAATGTACAATATTGTAAATATACAAGTGTGGAAACTTTTTGATGATCCTTGTGTGTGTACATATATACACTGATCAGCCATAACATTAAAACCACCTCCTTGTTTCTACACTCACTGTCCATTTTATCAGCTCCACTTACCATATAGGGAGCACTTTGAAGTTCTACAATTACTGACTGTAGTCCATATATTTATCTACATACTTTTTAGCCTGCTTTCACCATGTTCTTCAATGGTCAGGACCCCCACAGGACCATCACAGAGCAGGTATTATTTAGGTGGAGGATCATGTGTGTTAGTTTGTGTTGTGCTGGTATGAGTAGATTAGACACAGCAGTGCTGCTGGAGTTTTTAAATACCGTGTCCACTCACTGTCCACTCTATTAGACACTCCTACCTAGTTGGTCCAACTTGTAGATGTAAATTCAGAGACGATCGCTCATCTATTGCTGCTGTTTGAGTTGTTCATCTTCTAGACCTTCATCAGTGGTCACAGGACGCTGCCTACGGGGCACTGCTTGCTGGATATTTTTGGTTGGTGGACTATACTCAGTCCAGCAGTGACAGTGAGGTGTTTAAAAACTCCATCAGTGCTGCTGTGTCTGATCCACTCATACCAGCACAACACACACTAACACACCACCACCATGACAGTGTCACTGCAGTGCTGAGAATGACCCACCACCCAAATAATACCTGCTCTGTAGTGGACCTGGGAGAGTCCTGACCATTGAAGAACAGCATGAAAGGAGGCTAACAAAGCATGCAGAGAAACAGATGGAATACAGTCAGTAATTGTAGAACTACAAAGTGCTCCTATATGGTAAGTGGAGCTGATAAAATGGACAGTGTGTGTAGAAACAAGGAGGTGGTTTTAATGTTATGGCTGATTGATGTACATTAAACATAAAACAAATTAAGAAAGCAATGCATAAATCTATCTATATAAATAGATAGTTGTAAAGTAGGAACTTACAACTAACAGGTTTTAATTCTTTTTTCTCTGAGACTCTGAGGCTAAAGTCAAGGCAGATGACATTGCTGTGTAACCCTTGAGGTCAAGGGTCATAGGAAAGGTCAAAATGTCACCAGGTTGAGGGAAACTGTTATGGAAGATGAAAGGCACACAATGCTTGCTCTTGTCTGCATGGCTGTTATGTATTAAGTGGATAAAACCAGGTATTTTTCTTGCTTTCTTTTCTTCGCTTCTGTGTTTTTCATTCATTAGACAGCTCATCTTTCATTCCCGTGGACCGGTTGTGTAAGTATAAGTGTAAGCTGCATACAAGAAACTTGCGAAATGTTGTTGTAATACAGTGGGGAGTTAGAGGTTATGAATCATGCTGATAATGATTCCCAGCCTATTGCGTCTGAGCTGCAGTCTTGACGTTAGACCTGTGAAATCTCACTTATTTATCTGGGCCCTGGGCCCATTACATGTGCTCATTTTTTTTTTACTATTAACAAATAAATCTACAAAAACGTTAATTAATCAAGGTTGGAATTTCTCTGTATATAAATTTTCTTTGTATTTTGGCCTCCTGTCCATAACAAAAGTGTTAAAAAAAACAAAAAGTAGATTTAAGACTTTTAAAACGCTGTTCTCTTTTTTTAATAGTATATTTATTTTTATATTTAAATATATATTTATTTACATGATCAAGAAGGTGGTTTACCCAGGAAGAGGCGGCTTTGCATTCCGGTTGTGCTGATTAAATGTGGGAATCTTAACATATTTGCTGATAGTGGGGGGCTGCATTTGCACTCCCTGATTTTATATTTTGGGGCAGTGGTAGCCTAGTGGGTGGAGCTTTGGGCTATCATCAATCGAAAGTTTGAGAGTTTGAATCCCAGCTCTGCCATGCAGACACTGTTGAGCCCTTGAGCAAGGACCTTAACCTTCTTGGCTCCAGGGGTTCGGTACAATGGCTGACCCAGTGTATACTTAGACGTGTATAGCTGCACACCTCTTTCCTGAGCGGGAAATCTGTACCCAGTGGTGTGTCGTAACGAAGTAATAATACTTCGTTACAGTACTTAAGTAGTTTTTTGAAGTACTTGTACTTTACTGGAGTATAAACATTTTCGGCAACTTTCACTTTTACTCCACTACATTTTCTAAAGAAATTGTGTACTTTTACTCCGTTACATTCGCTGTATGTAAATTCGTTACTCGTTACTACAAAATGAAAGTTAAATGATGTGAGATGTGTGACGGACTGCACGCTGGTTTGGTGAATCTGCGCTTGTGAGTTAGATGGTGGTTAAACACATTAATGCGCATGTGCAAACGTTCTCTAAAAGCTATCAGAGTTTTCTAAAAGTGCGTCGTTCACCCAAAGACGCGCAAATATGGAGATTTCAGAAGCTCCCCGTCCAACACACTGATGTAAGTTAACAATGATTAACAAAGTAAAGCTGCAGCATCAGCGGTTTTTTAAATCTTATTAGCATTAACATTGTTCAGATATCTACCTACCATTTTTACCTATTACATTCGAACCACAAATAAAACGTTTCATAAATCATTAAATTTGTTTGGAATTCATTGACTGCAAAACTCATGAAGACACGTCCATTACTTTTTAAAACTCACCTGCGAACAAATATTTCCTCAGATAATTTCTGTATTAGACTGGCAGAGGAGAGATTCATGGTGCTGAGGAACATGCAGCACGTCTTTAACCCTTTAATCATCTCAACAAGAACTCAACTTATCCAACTTATTATTAATGATTTTTCAGCTGTTGGCTTCAAGTTAGAAATGGTGTTTTCTTAAAGTAAGAAGACCAATATTTTTTTAGGTTAACACATGCCATTCAGTGAGTAGATGCAGCCCAAAAAAGATTATTTAAATACAGCTTATTTTACTCAAATATTTTGATTTAAACTAATGGTAGAACAGATCATTAAAGGGATAAAAGTGCCACACATTTTGTTAAACTCTCTTGACTTTTGCTTTAAATTAATTATGCCAAAATAATTTTTTTGTTATTGAAATATACTACCCAAATAAAAAAATGGGACAGTATAGAAAATGCAAATAAAATAGATGCAGTGTTTCTTACATTTACATCGACTCACATTCTAAAACGTTGGAACAGGAACATTTAGGGCTAGTAATAAGTTAAAAAAACAATTAAATAATGTCATGATTTCAAACAGGTGATGTCAACAGTTGATTATGATCATGAATTGGCACAAATCATGTTCAGATAAAAGGAAGAAAACAGGTTAATTGTTAAGGTGGTTTACAGGCTTAAAAGAACAATCTTTATATTTAAAATGACCGCTTCCATTTATACTAACAGCATTTACTTTTACTTCTACTTTTAATACTTAAGTACATTTAATATCAAATTACTTTTGATACTTAAGTACATGTGTGCACTTGCCACCACTCCTTTTCATTTGCCAAAGAAGGGTTCACACGAAGAGCAGTATCACGAACCGAGTCATGCACTGCTCTCCATTTTTCACCATTTCTGTGTCTGTCTGTCTATCTGTCAGTCTATCTGTCTGTCTCTATCTACAGTATCTATCTATCTATCTATCTATCTATCTATCTATCTATCTATCTATCTATCTATCTATCTATCTATCTATCTATCTATCTATCTATCTATCTATCTATCTATCTATCTATCTATCTATCTATCTATTTGTCTGTCTGTCTGTCTTTTTTATCTGTCTGTTTTTCTGTCTATTAGTCTGCCTGTCTGTCTATTTATCTGTCAGTCAGTCTATCTATCTATCTATCTGTCTGTTTGTCTGTCTGTCTGTCTGTTTTTCTGTCTATCTGTCTGTCTTTTGATCTGTCTGTCTGTCTATAGCTGAGAACACAACTCAGTTAAGGTAGAACAAAAATACATTACCAGAACTGCCACATTTAAGAAAACACTTTATTTCAAAAATGTTGAAAAACAAAAGCTGAGAACACAACAGTATTTACACAAATACACCAACAGGAATGCAGCATTTAAAAAAGCGCTGCATTAACCAAAATGAAATACATTACAGTTTTTCTCAGTCGATTTGGTACATTTCTCACATCATGATTTACATTGGCATCACAACAAGTGCATTTCTCAAAACAGTTAGTGCAAACAGCAAAACTCAATGAAATACCTGCAAAAGCACGTACCTCGCTCACAATTCTTTGTTTGTGCTTCAAAAGCAAATATTTATGTCAATCAACTTGTCAGTGCCATCAGAATGTCTAGTCTGTGTGTCATTGCCTATGAACAAGGCAGTCAAAATACTTAGTCATGTTGTCAGTGCAACAGTGTACACTGTAAGTATATTCTGATGAAAACTAGCTAAGCTTTTGATTACAAGAACGCTGCACATTCTGTGGCATATCAATTGAAATGGTACGTGTTACACACAAAATACAAACTTACACAGAACACAAAGTTACACATGACTGTATGTGGGAGACTGACAGCAAGAAATTGGACTGGAATCAAATTTATACAGTAATATTCTTTTACTGTATTGTTCGCACTGCAATTTGTTGACAAAAATCTGATAGAACTTCAGGAAAGACAGACAACTGTTTGGCAGCACTCTATAACACAAAGGAAAAACTAAAAAATTATAAACTTACTCTAAACATTCAAAACAACCTGAGACAACAACTTAAGGAATTATAGTGCTTTCTTTTCTATACATCCTGATGCTCCTCTCTGTTGGGCCACATGTTTTCATCCACGTCACACTGGATATCTTCCCTTGCAATGCAGCGTGAAAAGAATCTCCTGGAGTGCCTAATCCAGTCTCTGCAGGTATCTGCTGTGATATCCTCACAAGCTGCATCCATGGCAGTCAGCAGGTTCATCTGGGTGTGCGGCTGGTGATCGTACACCTTCCATCTCCAGGCTGAGAAGAACTACTCAATTGGGTTCAGGAATGGGGAGTAGGGTGGGAGGAATTCCATCAGCATTCTATAATGAATGGCAAACCATTGCCTGATGGTGTTAGAGTGGCATGGACTCTCCTACCTCTTCCTCTGGTTTGTCCCCTCAGCCTTCCACCACGCAGCCTTACCCCTCTTCTTGGCTGTTCACCCTTGTCTTTCCATTGTGAGACTTTGTAATATTGCAATGTTTTGTGTCTATATATGTTTGTCAATTGAAGGTTCATGAGATGTACCTCTGTCCTATGGTTGAGAGCTGTTTGACCATTGGTTGATCTAAACCTTCACAAATTCCCCTTCTTAACTGAAAGCCAAGATTCACCTGAGAACAATTTAATCAATTTATGATAAATTACCAACATTTACCAAAAAAGTTTCATAGAAATGTACAAATTATGCCTGAGAGATTATGACAACATGTTCAGCACTTTTGCATGTAATGACCTAGGCAATGACCCAAAGCCTAAATGTTTTGGAGGGTAAGACAATTCAACAGACAATCAGTAGAACACATTTTGATAAACATGACATAAGCAATTGATAATGCAAAAAACAGCAGACAACTGTACATGACCATTTGCATGAATGTACAAAAGCATTTGCAAAATGTGAAACACAATGAGAAATGCTATTATGATGTGCACAAGTGACAAGGAGATGTGGAGATTGAATGAACAGTTTTGAGAATTTCAATTCTGATCTGAGAAATGAACCAAATCGACTGAGAAAAACTGTAAAAGAAACAAAAATGCATTAACTGAAACAAACACATTTCAAAACCCCCAGAGTTTCCATACACAGATCAAAACAGGTGGCTGGAGACACCATTACTTTTAGCACCACATAAATATTCGGTTGTATTTGTAAATGTGTGTAAGATACTGATAGAACTACTTCCCCTGTGATTTCTGGGGTGCTGGCAAATATTGCACTGTGTGGTTTCTGTAAATACAATCTAAACCAGATCTCAATTTGTGTTCAGCATGCCTTTATGTTGGTGTTGAGCCTAATTTATTGCTTTGACCCTTCACAAAGCTGTGCAGCCCTGTTGCAGCCCTGGTTCTCGTTCAGGCCTTACTGTGGCCCATGAGTTGAAAGCAATTGAGCAGAGCTAGAGTATAGCCTTGAAAAGAGTGATTTAGGGCAGGAAAGAGGTGGAGGTGGAGGGGGCAAATTGGATGGGTCATGAAGAAACTGGTATGGATGAGCAGATGGAAGGATTTTTAGGATTTAGAATTAGATACAGTAGAAATATCTAGAGTTTTGTATTAATACATTTATAGATTGGTGATACAGAGCACCACATTCATATAATTCATAAATAAATATATTATGGCAGTACTGTTATTACATAAAGAAGAGAGATTGGTTGGAAAATTTCAAGAAACAGGGATAGTTTTTTAAATACATAATTAATATAATATTTCCAAATTCCAAGTATGACTTTGAGATGGTGTTGCCCTAGACTCACACTGCCTCTGTGCCTACAGTCACTTACCTTAGACCATCTACCAGTTTAGCCAGAGCCATGCAAGAGGCGTATTAGGGCCAAGGTTTATAGCTTTTCCTGGTTTTCGTGTGTGTATGTCTGAGTCTCGGTAGGTTCTCAGCACCTGAGAATGGTGGTATAGCGTGAGAGGTACAGAAGGTCCATTTATACCTTCTGACCTTTAGATGCTGTTGGAGAATTTTGTAGTTGAGTGAGAGACTGGTATAAAAGAGTCAAAGGGTTTGTTTGATACATGATATGTCCAGACTGACCAATGACTGACTGTGAAAAGTTTAGAATAAATACTTCATGTCCGTGTGGGTTTCCTATGGATACCCCACAGTCCTCCAACCTCCAACAAATATGCAGAAGGTAAAATGGCTACCTTAAATTGTGCAATAAAAACATCCTGTAAAATGTGTGCTTGCTTTTTTAAGCAACATGGAATTTAACCAGGGGTGTTCAAACTTTTAAATAAGACTGAATAAAATTCACCTGTTTGCACCAACTTACACACAAAAAATAGTCAATCCATCTACTGGTACACACTTCATGGGAGTCATCATTTATTTATTTACAACCCCAAATCAGAAAAAGTTGGGACAGTCATGCACTACAATACAGAGTTACATGCACAAATTTCACTTAAGACTTTACTGCACAAAAAAGAAGCATGTTAACCATGTCCAGAAGTGGCGTCCACTTCTCTGGGCTCCGAGGCATCTAGAATGGACCATCAAACACTGGAAATGTGTATTATGGTCAGATGAATCAGCATTCCAGGACAAAAAAATGGACGCCGTGAACTCCGGACCAAAGACAAAAAGGACCATCCAGACTGTTATCAGCAACAAGTCCAAAAGCCAGGGTCTGTCATGGTATGGCGCTGTGTCAGTGCCCTTATCAAAGGTCATTTACACTTCTGTGATGGCAGCATTAGAGCAACATATGCTGCCTTCAAGACGTCATCTTTTCCAAAGAAGTCCATGCATTTTTGAACAAGACAATGCAAAACCACATTCTGCACACATTACAAAGGCATGGCCGCGGAAGAAGAGGGTACGGGTACTGGACTGGCCTGCCTGCAGTCCTGACCTGTCCCCAATAGAGAATATGTGGAGAATTTTGAAACAAAGAATGGCAACATTACAAAGTGGTAAATGCTTTACTGTCCCAACTTTTTTGGAATGTGTTGCAGGTCTGAAATGTAGGAATGAAGGTTTATTAACAAATGAAATGAAGTTGAGCAGATAAAAAATGCAATCAAATAAAAGTCAAAGTAAATGTAAGGAACACTGCATTTTTATTTTATTTGCATTGTCCATACTGTCCCAACTTTTTCTGATTTGGGGTTGTATATGTGTATGTGTATTTGTTTTTCACTTCTTTCCCCCTCATTCTTCCTTAGAACACATTACAAGTATGGTTCATTTTAGGCCACTCATTCCAACTGAACTTCTTCACTGCCAACTAGCTGAAAAGATCTTCTGCAAATGAAGTCTGGATTTTACTTGATTACAAATGCAATGCTAGCCAGTGCCACATGCCCCAACCTGGGAAAATTACTCGCTGTTTACAGGCCAAATATTTTAACTGTCCGGCAAACAGAAATTCAAAATGCCTTGCTCTGGAGGTTTGGCTTGGTAATTGTCATTAGTTACTCCTGAGTGTTGTTTGTGGGGAGTAATTTGAGTGTGCATTCCACTTGTCTGGTTGTGTTTGCCTGAACATGTGTCATCTGAGTGGATAAGGCCAACCAGCTAGCCGGTCCAAGTTTATCCTTAACGAGTGCATTTGTTGGGTGTTCTCTCTTGACCCCCATTAAGTATGATCTGGATGACCCCCATCTTTGCATCACCCTAATAGCTCTTGGTCTTACAGAGCAAACACAAGCTCTCTAAGGTACACAATTCAGGCCTGATTTATTCTGGGCAGTGTTTAGCTGGAATGTGGCACTGGATTACCTATAAACCCTATTTCCAGAAAAAATTTGTAACAGGCGATCATACGAAAATCTGTGATGTGTTAATTCTCCTAAATATTTAATGAACTGGCAAAATGAAAAAGTGTTAATGTTTTGGCCAACCAACTTGATCGTATTTTGTAAATATAGACACATTTTAAATAACATGGAAACCACTGTTCAATGTCTGTGCATTAGAAACTGTCACACTACTGAGATAGTCACATTGTAGTGATGGGAATTATGGCTCCTTGCAGGGTGCCGGACCTTTTGGCTTCATTCCTTTTAAAGAGCTGTTCAAAAAAATGGCTCTTTGCTCTTCGGGAGGCGCTACTGGGTAAACTATAAGACAGCCCCAATATTAATATCAATGATGAACAATCATGCAAATTTTGCCTTAAATGTAGGCCTAATTCAAACAACACTTAAATGAGAAAAAAAGATTTACTTCAAAAGGGGAAAAAAAACTACAGGGAAGAGACGTACTGTGGTTGCATTGCTTTAAGTTTCAGAAAAATCCTCTCTTGTGCAGAGATGTGCCTGTGTTTATTTCTGCTTTAAAACATAAGCGCCATGAAATAATCAGATTTAACATAATTAAACAAGTTTATAGTTTATTTCTCAACTATTTGTCATTATACTACTAGCACTGCTCATTTTCTGCATGTTCTCTCTGTAGCTCGGTTACGGCTCTCTCTCTCTGTTTCTCGGTGTCTCTCGCTCGCTCTTTCCGCAATTCTAAAAGTGTTTTCGGATTTGAATGTCGACAATAAACAGCTCTCATTATGACTGATTGATTCCCTCTACTGATGCGAAGCGGAATGTGTGGATTACAGCCGATAAGAACTGCGCAGAAATAAAAAATATACATAACGGCTCCCAGAGACGCGACTCAGTTCCTTTCATTCATTTTAAAGAGCCGTTCAATAGAATCAGATCGTTCGCAAATGACCCATCACTATCACATTGGCTTGGGAGTCCTTTGGAAACTATTGTCCCTTAACCGCTGCATCAAGAAATGCATCAACCCCATTTCCAGAAAAGTTGGGACACTTTGCAATAAAAATGCAATAAAAACTACAAACTGTAATTTGTTAATTTGCTTAAACTTGTATTTATCTGATAAAAATACAAAAAACTGTGTAAAAAACTTCTGTGTTTCCACTGACAACCTAATTGTATGTTGTAAAAATAACAAACATTAGAATGTGACTACTGCAACACACACAAAAAAGTATGTAATCAACAATTACAGTAACTGGTAACATGTGAGGTAATTAAGATTTAAGTATAAAAGAAGTATCCACCAAAGGCACCAAAAGGCCGGCGAGTTCTCTGGGCCCAAAGTCATCTGAGATGGACCGAAAGACAGTGGAAACGCGTTCTGTGGTGAGACAAGTTTCTGTTTAAGCATCTGTGATGGCATAGGGGTATCTATCAATTGCCATGGTGATGGTGGACGCTGGCGCATTTGGCTGCCGCTACCGTTACCGTATTTTACCGTATTTTATTGTATTTTTATCGTTTTTCGTTTTCATCTTTTTACACACCTTGTGGATCTATTTCTTTTAAGTTACTTTTGATACTTTTATTTGTGCTTTTGATACTTTTTGTTCTTTCTACTGTACATCGCGTCTGCGGCCGGTGGTGAACGGTGGATGAGTTTTCCTGGGATCGGCACGATGTTGAACTATTCCGTTGACCAGCTGAGGAAGTTCAACAACTGCACTACTCCATCGTGTATTTCAGTCATCAAACAGCTTGGACTCCTTCGCCGGCCTCGTTATATTCACAGGGGCTCCCGGAGAAAGCTTGTTTATCTTCGAAACGGTAACGCTATTCCATCCTTCTGGTCAGCCGTGCGCACTGTCGCTCCGCAAACACGTCATCAGAGCGCTGCTGCCTTGCACACCAGTAGCGGTGTAGTCTCCATGACAACGCTGTCCACGGAGTGGGATGGGAAACGCGGAGTGGACTTAGCAAATCTCCGTTCTCTTCCTCGTTCCTCACAGCCAACTACACAACAATACCACTTGAAAATGGCATTGCTTAATGTTCGTTCACTCAACACAAAAAGTACTGTACTTAGTGAATTTATATCTGACAGTGAACTAGACTTTTTCTGTCTCACTGAAACTTGGCATAAACCCTTGGATTATTTTACGTTAAATCAGACCACGCCAATGGGATACTCGTATATTGATGAACCTCGTATGGAAGGGCGAGGTGGTGGTGTTGCTGCAGTCTATAGGGATGATATTAAAATAACCACTTTGTCTTTTCCTGCTGCTCTTTCTTTTGAACACCTGGCTTTCAAGTTGTCAGGGCCTACTCCTCTGGTCACTGCTGTAGTTTATCGTCCGCCAAAGCCAAACGCTTCCTTTCTCTCTGATTTTTCAGATTTTTTAACCCAGCTTAGTGCCCTCTCATCCTCTGTACTGCTTATGGGTGATTTTAACATCCATATTGATGACAACAACTGTAAATTTGCCAGGGAATTTTTGGAATTGTTACAGTGTTTTAATTTCACACAACATATACATTTTCCAACTCATAAAAAAGGTCATACTCTTGACCTTGTCTGCTCTACTGGTGTCCTAGTTCATCAGCCGTCCAGCCATGACCTTACTGTCTCTGATCATTTGACAATCATCATGGACATTGAGGTCACTAGGCCCATCACTAGAGCTAAACGTAAAATATCCTTCAGGAATCTTCAATATATCTCTCCCTCTGCTTTCTCAGATTCTCTTGTTAAAAAGATGTCTGTCTGTCCTGTACTGTCTAGTAATTCATCTGACCTTGTCGATTACTATAATGACATACTCGCCTCATGTCTTGATGAGCTGGCTCCTTTGAGAACCAAATTTGTTTCATTTAGTCATTCCGCACCATGGTACACAATTGAGCTTCACCAAATGAAATCCCGTAAACGCCAGCTTGAAAGACTTTATAAGAAAACCGGTCTAACAGTACATTATCAGATTTATTCTGATTATCTTCAACATTACAAAGACGCTCTTACGGCAGCCCGATCCACTTACTATTCCGAACTCATACATGCTGGATCAACAAATCCTAAGACTCTCTTTTCCACAATAAATAAACTTCTCAAACCAGTTGACAATACTACCAATTCCTTTACAGTTGACAAGTGTAACTCTTACCTCTCATTTTTTCAAACAAAAGTTGAGAATATCCACAATTTTCTGACAGTTTCCCCTGTCATCTCTGTTTCTCCGCCTATCTCATCTCAATTTATTACCCAGCCTCTGTCTCAGTTCTCACCTGTGTCTCTTTTGGACCTATCTGAGATCTTAACAGGGATGCGAAGCTCCACTTGTGTTTTGGATCCTGCTCCATCAAAACTTGTTAAGGGTTGTTTTCCAGTTATCTCATCACTTATCACAGAGATAATCAATTCCTCTCTTAGTTCTGGCTCAGTCCCTCAATCACTCAAATTGGCTGCTGTTACTCCCATACTTAAAAAACCTGGACTTGACTCTAACATTATGAGTAACTTTCGGCCCATTTCCAATCTTCCATTTCTGTCGAAAATACTGGAACGTGTTGTTGCCTCACAGCTCAAAGATCACCTAAATTCCAATAATCTATTTGAATCATTTCAGTCTGGTTTCCGCCCCCAGCACAGCACTGAGTCAGCCCTCCTCAAAGTCACAAATGACCTTCTTCTTTCCTCAGACTCTGGACAAATTAATATTCTCGTCCTCCTTGATCTTACTGCAGCTTTTGACACCATTAATCACTCCATTCTTCTGTCCCGCCTTGAATCCTCTGTCAACATCACTGGTACTGCCCTTTTGTGGTTAAGGTCATATCTCATAAACAGACAACAGTTTGTTAATATCAACAATTGTAGTTCTGCCATTGCTCCACTGTCCCAAGGCGTTCCCCAAGGCTCAGTGTTAGGTCCCCTTTTGTTTATTCTTTATATGCTCCCCCTTGGTGACATCATACGTCGGCATGGTTTACATTTCCACTGCTATGCTGATGATATTCAGCTTTACATCTCCTCCAAATCCATTAATACTGAACTTCACTCCACTCTGACAAATTGCATCACTGAAATGAAATTGTGGATGAAAGCTAATTTCCTCAAATTAAACTGTGAAAAATCAGATATGATCATCGTAGGTCCTACAACCCTGGCAAAAACCACAAAAAATTTTCAAATTACCATTGATAATGACACTTTGTCTCCGTCTTCTAACATCCGAAATCTTGGTGTAATTTTTGATAGCAACCTCTCTTTTGACCGCCATGTAAATCACATCACCAAAACTGCTTTCTTTCATCTAAAAAACATAGCACGTCTACGTCCATCACTCTCCTTTTCTGCCGCCGAAACCTTGATTCATGCTTTTATTACATCCAGAATTGATTATTGCAATAGCATCCTTTATGGTACATCTAACAAAATCCTAAAAAAACTTCAGTATATCCAGAATTCAGCTGCTCGCCTCCTTACTCATACTCGCTCCCGTGATCATATTACACCTGTTCTACAAAAACTTCATTGGCTTCCCGTTGCTCAACGCATTCAATTCAAAATTCTTCTATTCACTCACAAAGCTCTCCATAATCAGGCCCCATCCTACCTCACCGACCTGCTCCATCAGCACATTCCCTCCCGTAGCCTTCGCTCTTCTGAGGCTAACCTACTGTCCATACCCTCTAGGACCAAGCACCGGACCTGGGGTGACAGGGCCTTTTCCATAGCTGCTCCATCTTTATGGAATGCTCTCCCCAAACACCTACGAGATTGTCCTGACCTGTCCAAATTCAAGTCACTTCTCAAAACTCATCTATTCAGAGTGGCATTTAACTTGTAACAACACAAAATAAATGCTTTTATTTTTGCTATTCTTTTTAATAGTTTTTATACTTAGATCACGACAGAAATGTGAAGTCCTAGATCCTAAAACTTGTAAAGTTTTCAGTTTCCTGATTGCATGTAAATCTGTCCTGTTTCTGTCTAATTTTAAGAAATTGTTCTATATTTGTTGTTCTCTCTCATAATTTAGCTAATTTTTAATGAACTGTCTTATGCTGCTCTCTTTGTTTTTATCTTAATTATTCTTGATGTTGATGTACTATTTTGATTTTGTACTATGATTTGTATGGTGTATGTACGTATTTGTTTTGATTATTTGTCTTATGTAAAGCGTCTTTGAGTATCTTGAAAAGCGCTATATAAATAAAATGTATTATTATTATTATTATTATTATTATCAGTGCATACACCGATTAGCCATAACATTAAAACCACCTCCTTGTTTCTACACACATTGTCCATTTTATCAGCGCCACTTACCATATAGGAGCACTTTGTAGTTCTACAATTACTGACTGTAGTCCTTTTATGCTTTTATGCACCGCAGTGACACTGACATGGTGGTGGTGTGTTAGTGTGTGTTGTGCTGGTATGAGTGGATAAGACACAGCAGCACTGATGGAGTTTTTAAACACCTCACTGTCACTGCTGGACTGAGAATAGTCCACCAACCAAAAATATCCAGCCAACAGTACCCCGTGGGCAGCATCTGAGATGAGTCTGCCTACAGGGAAGAAGTCCTCAAACTGTTTGAATGGTGCTCCATTAACAACCTGGCACTCAACACCTCTAAAACAAAAGAAATGGTCATCAGCTTCAGGAGACAGAGAGAGGAACCTACACCCTTAGACATCGGAGGAAACACAGTAGAGAGAGTGTCTAATTTCAAATTCCTAGGCACACACATCTCCCAGGACCTCACATGGACCACCAACACCACCTCTCTAGTGAAAAAAGCACAGAAGCGGCTCTACTTTTTAAGGACACTAAGAAAGGCCAACCTGTCCAAGCAGCTACTGGTGTCCTTCTATCGCAGCACGGTGGAAAGCATACTCACCCATGGCATTCTGGTGTGGTATGCCAGCTGCTCTGAGGCTGACAAGAAGGCTCTTCAGAGGGTAATCAAATCAGCTCAGAGAACCATCAACACTGAGCTGCCTTCACTAGAGAACATTTACAAAACCCGATGCCTGCGTCGGGCCACAAACATCATAAAGGACTCATTTCACCCTTGTTGCAACCTGTTCTCCTTGTTGCCCTCTGGTAGGCGCTATAGGAGTATCAAGGCCCGTACTTCCAGACTCCTGAAAAGCTTTTACCCCTCCGCCATAAAAACACTAAACTATCAAACTTTACATCCTAGGAAATAATGTGCAATTTATAGAGACCGTGCAATAACCTTCTTCTTCTTTTCTTTTCTGGAAAGTTCTTAAAACCACACGTTTATTTCTGTATCTAGATGTGTATATGTTTATTTTGTAAATACATGTGTATATATATGTCTGTGTGTACATACATGTACCGTCAAGGAGATGCTCAAAAAATTTCATTGTGCACTGTGCAATGACAATAAAGGCATTCTATTCTATTCTATTCTATTCTATCCCGTGACCACTGATGAAGGTCTAGAAGATGACCAACTCCACTGACCAAGCGATCGTCTCTGACTTTACATCTACAAGGTGGACCAACTAGGTAGGAGTGTCTAATAGATTGGACAGTGAGTGGACATGGTATTTAAAAACTCCAGCAGCGCTGCTGTGTCTGATCCATTCATACCAGCACAACACACACTCAGATCATGCAGATGAGCATCAGACAATAATGACCATGGAATGTTGAGCAGCTTAAGTCTTGTATGCAGTAAGAATGGGCAGAAAGTCCATTTGCAAAACTTTATTTTCCATGATTCAATTCAATGATTAAAAAAAGTATAATTCTTAGTCTTAAACATGCTTTTTGTCCCAGCTTTTTTGAGTGTGTCGCAGGCATTAATTTCTAAATTTGTTTATATTTCACAAATAGAATTAGGGTTTGCCAGCCATTGAAAACACTGAAAATCTTTACTTTGTCCTTTATACCTGTTAAAGGTTCAAATTAATTAACAAGTTACAGATTTTAGTAATCCGCCTGCGTCTAAATAATCTGCCTAATAAGTTCAATGTCTTCGAATCCCCTCAACGCAGCAGCCTAGGTAGGCAGTAGGCAGCAAGGCAGCTCACTAGGTTTTCAGACAGACCCAATTTTTAGGAGGGGTGTCTACATACTTTTGGCAGTGTAGTGTATCACATTTCACAGGGTGAAGTAAAAGAAGAAGATGGGAAAGATTGATTTAGGAGTTAAAAAAAAAAAGGGTCAAATGGAAACAGATTGAATCTGGATCTGGAGTTCGACCTCTGCTCTGACATCATCTATCCTATTTGTTTTGTTGGGGTAAAATAGTGCCCGAAAAAGTACCCTTCCATTTATTTTCTTATCTGGACATTTTCTTTCTTTCTGCTCTGAGATTGAGGATTGTACTTCTTGTTTTCTCATCCACAAATTGAAAGTGGCAGGGACACAGCATGTGAATGCCATGTGCTCATTTACTTCACAGGGCATTGTTTTTTTCATGTGGTGAATAAGCGAGTAAAACAGTGTCCTACATTTGGTTTTCCTCTTGCCTTAATTTCCTGCTAATATAAAGTTGCAAGAAGAGAAAGAGCTTCATAAAAAGTTGTGTGATGTGTGTGTGTGCCTCCAGAATGTGCTTTTATTGTGACAAGCTGAGCACTAATAGAATTATTTTTCAGGCTAAAAAACTGAATGAATGTTTTTAAGGTAGTTTTTCTATTTAAAGAAAATAATTTTAGGGCACCCAGGTGGAGCAGTGGGATATTCTGCTAGCGCACCAGTGCTGGGAATTCTGAACTCGAATCTCAGCTCTGCTTTCCGGTCGGCTGGGCACCCCTAGCAGGCACACTTGGTTTGCACAGTGCCTGCAGCAGACCAAATTGGCCACTAGTCTGCTGAGTGGGAAAAGATCAGACTAAAAAGGGGGTGAGGTCTTTGACAATGTGTAAGGACCCTAGTTATTAGCCCAAGGTGTCTGTACAGAATTGAAGAAATACGGAGATTAGTACGTGACTCTCCATGCGCAAGACTGGCCTCACTCACAAATGCACTGTAGGTTGCTAGACTGCGCATGTATTGTTGTAAGTAAGTTGTAGCCTAGTGGTTAAGGTACTGGACTAGTAATCCAAAGGTCGCTGGTTCAAGCCCCACCACTGCGAGCAAGGCCCTTAACCCTCAATTGCTTACTGTCACAGTACTGTAAGTCGCTTTGGAAAAAAGCGTCTGCTAAATGCTGAAAATGTAAATATTGGAGGGAGCATGTGTCAGGCAAATATACCTTTCTCAAAGGCAATTGTGGATCCCAGTAGCGAAAGACCAATTGGCTATGCTAAGTTGGGAAAAGGGGGAGAAAATGCAGAAATAAAATAGTTTTAAAAAAGGAAATTATTTCAGCCAATTAAAAACTGACATCTCTTAATCACAAATGTATTTAGACCCTATGATTTAGCACATCCTGTTTTTTTTAATTATGCTTGACACAGCGTATGAAGATCCCACCCCACATATAGTCCGGCCCCCACCCTGCAAATACGGTGGGCAATTAGTATCCGCTGCAGGCACTGCAAATAGTGCCCGCCAGATGGCACCCAGCCGACCGGTGGCAATGCCGAGTTTCGAACCGAGGAGTTCAGAATCTCGGCGTTGGTGTGCTAGCGGAATATCCCGCTGTGCCACCTTACTTAACCATGAACCTTTTTACATCCAAAACAATAAGCATTAATATGGAGTTACCCTCATGGTTGTTGGTATAAGAGCCTCCACTGTTTTTGGAAGGCTTTCCACAAGCTTTCAAAGTGTGTCAGTTGGAATTTGTTCCCATTCAGTCAAAGAGGGATTTGTGAGTTCAAGCTCTAATGGTGCTCTTTGGTGTAGATTAGGGCTCTATACAGGCCATTTTAATAGCATGTATTCCCACGTTGCATCAAGTGTTTCCTGCAGCATTAAAGCCAGACTTAGACTGCATAAGCCTTCTAAATAAGCCTTCTTATCTTTCCCACTGTGCTCTACTATGTATACATGGCTGTTCTGACTGGAATATCCCGTATTTGCCTGAAAATAACCACTGGCTTACTGTTGTGTGACATTTAATTGTATATTTCCCATTTTATCATCATGACTTGCCAGTAAATACCGGTTTGATTTCTCACTGACAAGTTCTTATTTAATAACGAATTATCACATATCTTATAATGAAAGTGATGCACTGACAGTGTTAAATGTGTTTCCTCATAAATGTTTGTTCCACTAATTAGTTTATTCACTCTAACTTGGCCCAATAAACACACACAGGTAAGCACTCACTCATGCACATACTCACCATCACTCGCACCTGTAATTTTGCCTTTTTCCTGACATTTAGAGCCCATTAGCAGATGTGACAGCTTTAATATGACATATTAACAATGCCCTTTTACCCTATAGAAGCAGTTTTGTCTGAGAATTTGCTGTGCTGACAGCTGGATGCAGGAGCATTCGAGAAAAGCAGGTGTTCAGAGGTCAAGACTATGAGCGTATATACATAGTATACTCACTTTTATTACTGGGCAGTTTGAGTATACGACCTTCTAATGACGCCTTTATGCTTTTACACCTTGAATTGTCCACAGTAAATGACACCATTAAGAAGTCAGCAAGTGTAAATTCAGATTCACTAGGATTTTATTGTGTTTTTAGTGACTTTTCAGACTCAAGTGTTTAATGTTGCAGCTGATTTTTTTCTTCAATGTTTTTTTTCTGTTTTTATTTTATATATTTCTCTTTGATTGTGATTCTTTCAAGCATTATTCATAGCTTAACTTTATCCGCACTATAATTGTAAATGCTGGCTTAGATGTTTACTGGTAAAATAGCTTGACTTAAAGTCTAGCAAGACTTAAAGCTGTCATGACAGAAAGGAGACCCACACTGTGTCCAGTAACTAGCTGAAAAAATACTACTTGGTGCAACTCAGTTAATCAGTTTTATGTGATTTGGGGATTTTTATTAGAAATCAAACATAATTTTTGTACATTTTATTAACCTAGAAGACCAGTTCTGGTGCTAAATGTATCTACCTGCTGTGTTTATTTGTCCTGTGGAAAATCTTTGTGCTGTAAAAAATTTACTCTAGTTACCTTTTTTGTTCTTTGTTTAGTTTTTCCACAGCCGTCCGAATTTGCCTTGTTAGATCATGTGTGCCATGGACTATTACTATAACTATTAAAAATGCCATAATAAACAAACACTGTATATAAACATATAAACATATAAACAATAAACAATATTGAATAAACAATACAGCAGTGACAAAAACAGTACAGTATCAGACAAAGTGTCAGACTGACAGACTTCAAGTAAAAAAAAGTTAATTGTGCAATAGAGGTTATTTACAAGGAGATAAGGTACATATGTGCATTGACTGTAACACAATAATAATAACTATATTATAAAGTAAGAGTTATAGATATAAGCTGTCATATAACTGGTCACTGACATTGCCAGTTACAGATGTATTTATGTTGAAACCTGTTGTAAAGTGTTTACAAAAGCAAAAAAAAAAATGTTAATTTTTTTTAATTTGTACTTTATTTGTGTTCTTCTTTACCATTTCTCGCTCTCTTTCTCTCTCCCACAGACTCTGTAGGCCCTGTAAGCTGGTCAGTAATTATGGTCAGCTTTGAAGGGAAGTGGTTAAATGTTGCCTGTCACTGCAATCACATAAATCAGATCGTTCCATCATAATTGGAGGTCGTGTCCATATTACTATCCAAAGAAAGTCATCAATCAGTCAAAGATTGTTTTACATTAGAAAGAATGAAATCCTTTTCATTACACAGTGATCTGCTTATAAATCAGTCATCATTTTATGTGTAAGCAAATCTCAGTAACATTACTACAATTGCAAATTCCTAATTTCTCTAATCATAACAGTAAGGGTTTCTTAAAAAAAAAAGACATTTAGGGTTTGTCATAAGCAAAGACATTCTTTATTATTATTAATAATGTTTTTACCATGATAGGACTAGCTTAATTGTAAAGTATATTGTAAAATGATGGAAAATACTCATGCAAACGGTGTCAACTTTTTATTATAAATGTATTACATAATTGATTACACTAAACAATAGGGAAAAATGCATGAATCACTATACGCACACTAGTTGCACTATAAGGACAATCTAGGGTTGTCCTTATAGTCCTTATAGGGTAGATGAAATGCCTTTATGTCTTTTATACATATACACATGTATGTTTCTTCTGCATATCCAAGCTTCTTGCAGCTTCCCAACAGCCATTGTACAGTGCCCCTTGAGGTGAAATGGTTGATAAATGCAACAAAGTCTAATAACATGATTTACAATGCATCCTGGGAGCTGTAGTTCTTTCCTTTATAGTAAAACAATAAGCATAAATCATGTACCTTATATACTGTATATTTTTCATTGGTATAACATTATGATTTATTTTGTAGCTGGTTGATTTGGTTCAGTGCAACGTAGGAATGCAGCCTGGACTAAGTGGCAATCTATCATAGGACTTTACACTTTACACATGGTCAAGGATGTGAAACGGAACCAAAATACCTGTAGTGAAGGCAGTAAGAACAGGCCAAAATCCTTACAGATAGTGATTGGAGCTAGATTCATACTCATTTCCCAGGACCCTAGTGTTGTGTGTGACTTGTACATTCTTGAAAATACAAAAAAACTATTATATACATACAATACTTGGTCAATAACTTATTATTGTTGGTGTATAAGAATTTTTTGAAACTCTATCTACATATCAGGTGATCCCAAGGTTAGAATTGTTATAAATCCCCTTGTATAATGATTTTCTAAAATGTTTATAGACAAGAATGGAAAATTTACTTTCAGAACCAAAGCACTTAAATTGTCAGCAATCTTTGTATGATTGACAGAGTAACAGTAGTTTTGAAACTGAGTTACAACATCTTGTTTCTTACACAATTCTGTGAAATATAAATGCCGTAAAACCAAAAACGACAGTAAACATTCCCAGAGGTTTCACTGACTGGAAAATGCTCTAAGCCAATGTGTATCGTGAGCCAGATCTGTGGTGTATCGGTGTGTTTGTGTTCACACACCCAGAAGCTATAATTTTAGTTTGACCCAGACCGCTACGAGGCATACTCCAATTCATGACTGCCAGCCGGCCTCATGCCATCTCTCTCTCTCTCTATTTCTCACACACACACACACACACACACACACACACAGAGTAAGACAGAAATACATTTAGTCAATATTGGAAAAATGCTAACATATTGTATAAATGTGCCCATTTTAGCCTAATTTAAACTTCCTGACATTAATAAACTAAGTAGGTTTACCTGAACAATTTCCTTTAATTTCTTTTTGAATCAGCTCTAGTAAAAATATAGTACTTCTAAAGTAAGTCACTTTGAAAGGAACTCCTTTAATATTTATTCATAGCTGTCAAGTAAATGTGCAAATTGCATTTAAATGTCTTCAAATCCTGTAATCCCAAAAACACATGCACTGTATTTATCTGTCTGTCTATCTGTCTGTCTGTCTGTCTATCTATGTGTCTTCATCAGGGACTCTATCTATCCATCTGTCTGTCAGAAGTGCCTATCCATTGCAGACATACAACATATTCACACACAAACACACACATGTAAGGGCAATTTTAGTAGCTCCAATTTACCTGACTGTATGTCTGAACTTTGGGAGAAAACCGGAGCACCTGGAGTAAACCCACACAGACATATATTACTAATTTATATAATACATAAACACAATATGTGGCAAGATTTGAATCCACTGAAGTATGGACAAATAAGAAGGGGTCAGTAGACTGTGCATGCTTTGGAGGGAGAACGTGTCAGGCAAATATAGCCTCTTTGGACGCGATTGGGATCCCCAGAAACGAAAGATTAATTGGCTGAGCTAAAATCAGAAGAAAAAGGCGTAAATGCATTAATAAAATACCAAAATCGAGTAGTAGTTATCCACAGTCTAGTGATGTAGTGTTTATTTAGTTTATATTTGTCTACTGCAACCACTTTCTCCAAATGTACATTCCCAATCCTTAGTAGATCTTTAACAGCTAAAGTCATGCATCAGTTTATCTGTAAAGATTCAACCCTGGTAGGTATGGTCAGAAACAGACCATCCAAAAACCTCTCAAACTTCACTCTCAGAACTCAGCACTGAGGTTTAAACGATTTGCTGGGTAAGTGAAACAGGCAGGCTATCATTGTTTCTGGGACAGCTTACAAAGAAAGAAATCCAAGATGGTGGTAGGAAAGGTTCCACAAACAGTAAAATTCCCAATGAACTGAGAAGCAGAGACGCCGCTAATGGGGAAAATAGCAGTGTTCCACGAACTGATACGGCTGATGAGCACAGCAGTGTAGATGGATGAGGCAGCAAGAGTTACAGCAAAAATAGCAGGAATAAATTAAATAAGGAAAACAGATACTAGAAATATTACAAGAATTGCTCAAACTGTTTTGATATACAGTAGATAGATAGGCAGACAGACAGACAGACAGACAGACAGATGGATAGATAGAGTCCCTAACAAAGACACATAGATAGATATATAAATATGTGGTGTTTCTGTGTGCCTTGCACCCATTGAGAGCTGGTATAGGCTCAAGCCTAAGATTGCAACTCTGATTGGATAAGCGGCTTAGAAAGTGAGTAAGTGTGTTTTTACCAAAAATGTATTCTGCTAACAGGCTAATTTGATTTAATTGATGCCTCCACCTGAAGCAACTAAAGCTCCTATACTCTGTATAATCATTTTTCTGGGCAAAGGAAAGACGTATGAAGTATGTATTTCTGTAAACTTCACAACCATGCTGAATTGCTACAACTAGGAAATAAAAATTAGACTTATACTGTTAGTTGGGGTGCTTTTTTACGTAGCTGATTTGTCATGAGCACATGAGAAACGTGAAATTGAATAAAAAGCAGCTTAAGAGAATGAAATGATACATAATCTGTTTATTTTTATTAATCCCTTTATGTCAGGATTGGTCTGGTGCCACTTGGTAACATGTAACATTGTTGCTGTACAGTTTAAAGTTTCTGGGGACCTGGGTAAATGTGGGGTGTCCTGAGATGGGTGTTACAGTGCGTATGTGTGTTACAGACAGACAGATAGATAAACAGGCAGACAGACAGGTACATAGATAGATAGATAGATAGATAGATAGATAGATAGATAGATAGATAGATAGATAGATAGATAGATAGATAGACAGATAGACAGATAGACAGATAGATAGATAGATAGATAGATAGATAGATAGATAGATAGATAGACAGACAGGTACATAGTTAGATAGAGTGATAGATGCGTATGTGTGTTACAGGACACACTGCAAATCAGACCAGGATCAACTGTTTTTTAAATAATAAAAAAATAAAAGAACAAATGAATTAGTATTTGGACTCAATTTAACCTAACTTAAACCCAGAAACAAATATTCTGTTGAAATTCCTCACTGATGGTGTATTGTGAGCCTAAATCCAAATCTAAATCCCATCGTTGTGAGGAAAATTGGATAAGTGTGGAAAAGATTTAACAAAATGAAATTTATGGACTTGCATGCAAACGCACCATCTGACAATCTGACACACTGCTGAGAATTAGGTATGTGCTTTCTCTTATTTCTTTGGACAGCAGAGCCTGCACAGTATTCATTCAAATATTCAAGTTACTCATAAAGAGCTGGCCTCTTGTCCTCTTGTCCAAGTCCTCCGACCCATTTCAGCACTGCTGTTTACGTAAGGGACATAATAAAGAAGACAAATTATAGGGTGGTGAGGTGAAGAGTCACATTAAAATAATGCCAAAATGTTATGCAACAACTCCGAGTTCTGTTCCCATGTGTCTTGTGAAAAGTGAGAGAGAATAAGAAACTGAAAGATATTTTTCTCTATTAAAAGCAGATGGTAAAGTTAAGAAAGAATTACAGAGTTCATGAGTGACATGGTGGAGGATGTAACAGTTAATGTTAAGACGTGCAAAATAAAGTAAAACTCAAAAATCAAAGGTTTATTAAAAACACTTATTTTAAAATAAATAGATTTACACTCTCTAACTACATGCTGTTGTAACACAAGCTAAATGTGGGCTGGTATTATCTTCCTGAAATAAGCAGGGAAGTCCCTGACAAAGACACATAAATAGATAGATGAATGGATGGATGGGTGAATGGATGGACAGGTATATAGATGGGCAGACAGATAAATAGATTAGAGAGATAGACATACAGACAGACATATATATATGACAGACAGACAGACAGACAGACAGACAGACAGATAGATAGATAGATAGATAGATAGATAGATAGATAGATAGATAGATAGATAGATAGATAGATAGATAGATAGATAGATAGATAGATAGATAGATAGACAGATTAGAAAGCTATTGGCAGTTTGCACACTGGTGGTAACAATCAGGTGGCTTTTTGCCTTTTTGGTCTGGAGAACAAAACCATTCTTTCTAAAAACAGTAGAGAGTTTTGTGTCAGACCACAACACATAGAGTATTTCCACTTTACATCAATTCATCTTTGCTGAGCTTGAGCCCAGAGAAGTTGGTAGTGATTCTGAAAGTTGCTGAAATAAGACCGCTGCTTTTCAAATTGGATTCAGAAACTGTGTTTACTGAACCCTTAATAAAGAAGTATTCCTGAGTCCATTTTTCATATTTTTTTCCAGAAGCAGGTCAGTTTTTAATCTGGTGCCGTCTGAGGAATTTAGGATCACAGGGGTTTAATATTGGTTTTTAGTCTTGTCTGTTGTGCACAGAGATTTCATAGGATTCTCTAAATCTTTTACTAATGCTATGGACTTGATGTTAGATGTGAATGTGAACTCAAGTCCTTGAATTATGACTGTATGATTTTATGCATTGCAATGCTGGTGTTTCTTATAAAATGGCCAGTAGGTGTGTACTGTATGTGCTTTAGTGATGCAATAGTACAGGATTGTTAGGATTATTATTCTACATGATTTAAAACAAAAAGAAAATGATATATCAATTAAAAATAAATTTTTTTATCTTATTCAAACTCACCTAGATCAGCAGTTCTCAACCTTTTTTTTTCCTTTTATATCCCCAGTGTTCCAGAAAATCTCCTGGGACCCCCTTGATACTGGTTATGATGTTTTCCTTAAACTTTTACCAAGGATGACAAGAGGTATTGTGTTCTTGCTCATGGGGAATTTGGTGAATCCATGATAAAGGTAAATATCTTGGTATTTTCTGACTTTGGTTAATGTAGTAGCTTTTCTTCTGGTGAACTGGTGGTGGGAGCATCCTCACCTGGGCCTGCTTCAGTGAGGTCTGCATTTACAAATCAATAGCAGTCTTTAGTAGTTGCCATCCGTTGACCTCTGCATTACTGAGGTGGGCAAATCAAACATTTGTCTATTCTTAAAGACCCAACATAAGCTATAGATAGTCTATACTAGATGTATATGACATCACAAGTACTCTTTTTTACTTTTATCAGTTTAATGCAACAGGACCCCCCTTTAGACTCACTGAGGCCCCCTAGGGAGCCTCGGCCTCCTGGTTGAAAACCAGAGTTAAAAAACTAAAAATTTACTGATATATTGGCACATTTGTAAAAAACTAAATCCAGTAAAATATATCAACATTTTAAAATGATATAAAAAAGCAAATATCATTTTCTATTACTATCAGCAATTTATGGTAAACACCTTTTTACATGCTTTAGAGGTTTTACTTTTACCCCTTTTCCACCGACGCGGAACGGATTTTTCCACCGAAAAAAAGAGCTTCCAGACAGCACACTAGCGTTCAAATCTGGCACAACAGAATACTTGGTTTTTCAGCGCAAACCATGATGTCATCGGTGAGCGAGTTGAAGTGTAGAGGTCTGGGTGCTTTTACACATGAAGTTAATCCAGCTAAACACAGATATATGTATTGTATTTTAAAGTGGATTTGATGGTTATTTCACACAAATAGATGTTCGTGTCATGGAACTTTAGTGATCTTTCACCTCACCGCTCAAGCTGAGCGCTGAGCAAATCGGCTATTTGCGCCAAGGGTCACGATGAGAGCGAAGCCCAAAACGCTTCTCACGTGAATGCACTAAAGAAAACAACAACGTCTACGTCTTCTTATCACCAATAGCTGAGCGATGCTTTTTGCATAAAATTTAACATCTGTAACAACAGCTCAAATGCTCTCAGGTAACTTACACGCTCCTATATCATGTTACTACTATTTACTTTTGTTGTATAATGCCCACAGTTGACAACGCAGGCTTGGTTCCCAAAACTGGTTCTCTAAAAAACCATCAAGGTTCGAAGAAACCCAAACAGAACCGGTTCAAGAACCAGGGTTCTTTTGGTGGAAAAGCACTATTTGTGTATCAATATTATAAATATTATATAAGAATTATTATTCTACAGGACTTAAAACAAAAAGGAAACATCAGTCAAAAACAATTGTTATCAGGTCCAGGGATACCAAAACATGGACTGTCCCCTGTGAGGTCCCCCAGGGCCGTCCCATCGTATCAGATTGTAACAGCGAAACCTATAACATAGCACAGTATACAGATCATTTCTTTAATCCAATTTCACAACTACATTTAATTTTGTTAATAAAATAAGAGGTAAATCCTTCCCACCCACCCCATTTCTATTTTCCATTGACATAAAAAGTTTATACAGGAACAACGCAGAAATCGGACTACAGACAGTACTGCTGATTATGTCACTTACCAGTAAGCATGAATCGGCACAAAAGCAGTTTTGCCATGTAAATTAAAGGATTAAAGAAAATTAAAGAATTAAAGAAATCTGTAGATGAAGAAATGTTGCAGTTTATTAGGTTAATCTAATGAGCACACCAGGTTATATAAGCTGCATCTAATGGAAATAGAAAGTGAGCAAGATAGTATTTTTCCTCTTTATCTGTCTGGGTTTTTCTATTGAGCTCAGCATGAATAGTTTAGGCTGTCTGTTAATCCACATTTCACACATTCCAACAAGAGGCCACTAAGTGAAAGACGGAGGACAGCTAAAGAGGGAGTTGGGCATGAAGTAGGGAAAGTATTGCTCCTATTTCATAGATCACTGGAAAAGAAATACAAGTTTTACTGGAAAAGCATCAATAACACATAGAATTTGTGTGGACATGATAAAAAAAATGTGGATGCCCAGGTTTTGGTCATATTATTTAGTTGGTAAATTTGTGTTCAGTCCATCTAACAATATCTTTATTCTATAGCTTACTGTACAATAGACCAGTGGTTCTCAACCAGGGGGCCAAGAGGGGGTTACATTGCATTTAATGAAGAGTTCAAAAGAATCACACTTATTGGGACGGCTATTCACATATAAGAAACTTGTAATGTCCTTTAGATCTATTTTAAATCACCTCCAGCCTACGCTGGGTCTTTGAGAATGGACACATTTGATTTGCCCACCTCTAAAGTGCAATGGGCATTTGAAGGCGACTATGAAAGTTTTCGATTTAGTTGTTGATGCAGATCGCGCTGAAGTAGACCAAGGTGAGGAAGCTTTCACCACCAGTTCACCAGAAGTAAACCCACCACATCAACCAAAATCAGAAAATTCCAAAATCATTGTTTATACCTTCATCAAGGATCCATTGAATTTCCCATGAGCAATAACACAACACCTTTCGTCATCCTTGCAAAAAACGTAAGAAAAATAACATAACCCATGTTAAGGGGGTCTAAGAGAAAAAAGGTTAAGGACCACTGCAACAGACTTTCAGAAACGTTGGTGTGTTCGTATGTTGGTTTGATTGTACACTGCTGTGTCTGTGTGTGGTTAGTTTTTGTGTCACGGGCATATGCAAATACCCCGACGCTGATAAACGTCTTAAATAAATGGCAACCGGCCATCCACGTGTTGTAAAAGAAACCGTGAATTATCAGACCAGGCCACCTTCTTCCATTGCTCCGTGGTCCAGTTCCGATGTTCACATGCCCATTGTTTATGCTTTTGGTGGTGGACAGGGGTCAGCATGTTACACTGCTGTCTGTGTGTGGTTAGTTTTTGTGTCACGGGCGTATGCAAATACCCCGATGCTGATAAACGTCTTACAAATGCTCCGCTGCCTCTCTGGTCTCTTTCCCTTTCTTTCTTGAAGATATATGACTGATCTCTTGCATTCAGATGCCTTGACCAAATGAGAAGAGTTGAACTGGGTGAATTGCGGTCATAAGGGGTTTGTGTGCCGTCCAGGGGCTGTAAATACCACAGAGGAACGAGCCGTTTATTTACTCTGGCCAGGGCAATTACAGCTCATTTGGTCTCATAGGTAAAGAGGTAGTCAAAAGGACAGTTATTTTCTTCTTAATGTATTGCACCCACAATTATATAAACATACACTATATGGACAAAAGTATTGGGACATCCTTTTTAATTTTTTTTATTTATGTGTTTTCACCACAACAATTGCTCACAGGTGTAATAAATCAATTAAATAACATTAAAACCACCTCCTTGTTTCTACATCCACTGTCCATTTTATCAGCTCTACAACAATCCACAAAACGTAATAGCAAAAGGCTGGGGGCTGTGATCCCAGCCTTTGTGTTGTTTTTAGACGGCAGTGTTTTTTCTTACTGTGGTTAGCTGAAGTCCTAGATGACTTTGCAATCCTCTCCAGACTAATATACAATGTTATTAATATTTTAGATGCAATAAAAACAATAATCTGTAATTCTTAAACCTTTATTTAACTGATGAAAGTCCAAAGAAAAAATTTCCAATATGGTCACTGACCATCTTTACTGTAATTTGTTAATTAAAATTTAAAAAACAAAATTAGAGTGAACAGATAGAATATGTAAGTTATACTGTTTTGAAACATTCCACAATAAGCAGGTAAACTGGTAACAGGTGAGGGAATCATGATTATGTATAAAAGCAGAATCCACCAATGGCTCAGTCTTATACTCCATATTATTTAGAGCAAGATATAAACGTCAATCTGCAGTTGGTTTTGCGGTAATGTGTAGCAGCCTAACAACAATATTGTTATAAGGTATTGTGAATGCAGCACAGCACCAGATTTCTTGGAAACCTGGGTTTAATACTTCAATCTAATTACTGTCTCTGTGGAGATTTTCCATAACCATGGCACTCTTATTCTCCCCCAACCCTCAAAAACATGACAGTAAGCTGCTTTAATTTAATCCTTAAGTGTAAGTTAGTAAGTCAACTAGTAGTGCGGGTGCTAAATGTAACCAGAATCCTGAGGATCTGGGGTTAAATCTTAAATTTAAGTTTATTCTCATATCTACAGGGTGGGTTTTCTATATTATTAACCCAGCATGTAAAAAATAACTGGGAGCACAGGTGGCGCAGCGTGATATTCCGCTCCCCCATTTCGAATCTCAGCTCTGCTACCGGTTGGCTGGGCGCCTTCTAGCAGGCACAATTGGCAGTGACTGCAGCACACAAAATTGGCCACTAGTCTGCTAAGTGAGCAAAGACCGGACTTAAAACTGGTTGGGGTCTTTAACGCTATGTAAGAACTCTGGTTACTGGCCCAAGGTGTCTGTACAGAAGTGAAGGAATACCGAGCTTAGTGTGTAACTCTCCGTGCGCAAGACTGGCCTCTAAAATATGGGCAACTAAGATAAACTGCATACGCGTAGGAGAGTCAGGCAAATATACCCACCTCGAACGGGATTGGGGTGCCCAGCAGTGGTAGACTAGTTGGCTATGCTAATTTGAGAGAATTATTTTGAACACATGACCAATACAAGTGTATGTAACATTTTTGACTCCATCTGTAGCATGTACTGTAACTTGTACCGTTTAACCCGTTATCACACTGTTATTGGATGGGTAATTGTACCCTTACTTGAATAAGTCATTTCTGTATTTCAACACTTTTGAGCAGTTGCTTAAATTATGTTCCTCACATTTCCGTTTGTACACATGACATGGATAGGAGAGGTGATGAATGACCCCATGCATTTTATTTAGAGGTAGACAGACACAAAGGGCAAGATGTGCGTCACTGTTAACCCTCACGTTCAGACACATGCTGGCACGCATACATGAACACACACACACATACACACCCACACTTCCTTTTATGTCACCACCTACTATTTGTATCTTCAATCTGTCATATTTCTACTGACATGTATATATAGGCAGTACTGAAATATGCTAAACAGAATGCCAATTTACACTTATTTAATAACTGGATTTAAAACAATGTCCATTCCTACCGATCAAGCCTGCAACACATTCCCAAAAAATACATCGATCAGACATAACATTATGACCACCTTCCTAATATTATGGTGGTCCCCCTTTTGCTGCAAAAACAGCCCTGAGCCATTGAGGCATGGACTCCACTCGACCCCTAGGTGTGCTCCACTAGGTGTGCTGTGGTATCTGCCATGTTAGCAGGAGATCTTATAAGTTGTGAGGTGAGGCCTCCATGGATCAGATTTGTTTGTCCAGCACATCCCACAGATGCTCAATTGGATTGAGATCTTGGGAATTTGGAGGCCAAGTCAACACCTCAAACTCATTGTTGTGTAATTCAGAAACTCTTGCTCTTCTTGGGGTGTTTTAAGAACCAAGGTAATAGATTCTGGGCTTGTTTAAAATTACTTTACTTGAACATTTTACTTATCAATAAAACTTGGCCTCCAGAAATGGAGTCTGACATAAATATTTACACTTTATAATATATGTTTTTTTTAGAAAGCTCATCATCTAAAACTTAATCTCAGCAAGAAGCTATTAATTATTCCTGGAGATCAATCTCCAACCCAGGACCTAGTCATCTCTCTTGATGACTCCCAAATCAGACCATCTGATAATGTAAGGAACCTACTGGAAAAGTACTGGATAACCAACTGACCCTCTATCCTCATGTAGCCAACATGACGAGAGCATGTCTGTTCCTCCTCTACAACATCTCCTCTCCATGGAAGCCACTCAGATTCTGGTCCAGTCACTTGTAATCTCACGGCTGGACTACTGCAACTCCCTCCTGGCAGATGCTCCTGCTGCGTTCTCTTCACTGGCTTCCTGTAGCTGCTCGCATTCAGTTTAAAACACTGATGCTCGCCTACAAAGCCAAAAACGGACCAGCCCCAAGCTACCTTCGAGGTCTAATCAAACCCCGCTCTGTACCACACAACCTTTGAGCCACTAGTCTTGCTCGACTTGATCCTCCACCCAGGACTCGAGGAAGACAAGCATCAAGGCTTTTCTCTGTACTGGCACCCAAGTGGTGGAATGAACTTCCTCTGGCTGTCCGAACATCTGAGTCTCGTGCTGTCTGATTAAAAACCCACCTCTTTACTGAGCACTTAAGCTGACATGTACTTACTTACTAAAGCTCTTATTTATTTCTTGCAAAAAAAAAAAAAAACCACTTTGGTTCTAACAGGGTTTCAGCAGATTTGAATTCCTGGACTGTTTTACTTAAACTAGAGTAAGGTAATGTTTACTATGGAAGCACTTCTGTAAGTCGCTCTGGATAAGAGCATCTGGTAAATGCCGAAAATGTAAATATAAATGTAGAAAGTAAAACAGACATCGGTCTGTCATGCAGTCTGACTGACAAAGCCATACTTACACCAGCACAGTGGCATGTGTGCCCTCAGTCTGTCTGCTGAACTAGAGCTCATGTCACAGCTGAGTGCTAAAGCCACTGAGACTGGGTGAGACTGAATGACAGTGTGCTGTTAAACACAAGCCTGTTTCCTCATCACTCAACACACTGCTTTCATATTGGCTCCATCTCTGAATAATCAGAGTCACTAGCTGGGTTTCCTTCAAAACCTTTAAATTTTTTGAAAACAAGATCTTATGTTTTCATGCCCATTTTTCAAATTTAAACACATAAAAAGCAAAAAAAATTAAATAAAAATGAAAACAAAGCACATTTTAATAGAAATTTCCACACTTTTCCAGCCATTTGACAGCCATTATCTGACATTTCTAGTAAAGTTTGAACTACTTGGACAACAAAACGATCACTATATTTAGCAAAAAGCAAAAAGTTAAACTTAAGAAGACTAGCAAAGCTTTGACTGTTTGACTGTTTGACTGTAAGTATAGCGTATCAGTGTTAGGTTGCTTTACTGTGCCAAGACTTAAATAAGTAACAGATATTCGGGAAATGTACCCACACTATTAAGAAAAATCTTATAAAAGTACAAATTAATCATTGGGCTGAGGCATAATTGGGTTATGCAGGAGGGGAACTATCCAACGTACAGCAAGTTCAAATTCCCCACTTGAAGAGATTCCTGAAATAAAGAATTAAAGCAGTTTTGCAAAAAAGAGTGGGCAGAAGTTAAGTAAACTTTATCAACCCTAGCTGACACAATTGGAAAATTGAAATGGAATTTTAGAAGAATGCCTTTATTTGCATTCTTTTTCTGCATATTCCAGCCTGTTTGGAAGTTGGGGTCAGAGCGCCCTAAAGCAGACAGGGTTGAGGGATGTATGGCAGAGCCTGGATTTGAACCAGCAATCTTCCAATTGATAGCCCACAGCTCTACCCACTAATCCAAGCTTGTTTTTGGGAAGAATGAACTTTAATTCTATGTGCCAAAGATGAAAAGAACATTTAGACTGTTGCCAATGAAAAGAGCAAAAACCAGCATTTGTGATGGCACGGGGGTGCATCAGTGCTCATGGCATAGGTGATCTGCACACGGGATCATTAATGTAGAGGCAAGATTGGTATTTTGGAAAGACATATGCTGTCAAAAACTCCATGTCTATTTCAGCAGAACAATGGCAGGCCTCATTCTGCACGAGTTACTTTCTAGAGAGAGTGTGTGTGCCTGGCTAGCCTGCCTGCAGTTCAGATCTGTCTACTATTGAAAATGTTTGGCACTTCATGAAGAGGAGAATCAGACCACGGCGACTACAGACTGTTGAGCAGCTCAAGTCTTGTATACAGCAAAACTGCAACAATTAGTAGCGTCCATTTACAAACGATTAAAAAGTCAAATTAAAAAAGGTGATGTGACCCAGTGGTAAACATGCTTCTATCCCAGCCTGTTTTGTGTGATTAATTTTCTCTTTTGTCTGTTAAATAAAGGTTTCGAGTAAATTAACAAATTACAGATTGTACTCAGTTGTATTGCATTTATAGAAAGTGTCCAAACTTTTCTGGAAATGGAGGTTGTAGTTTTATTTAGTAGTTTTGAAAAGTTTTTGTTTTGATTTTAAGAACTGTGAAGTGTGTTGAGATAACTGCTCATGGAAGCCACACTTACAGATGTGCTACAGATGGGGTAGATGAGGTTGTAAACACTGGTGTGACTGTAAGCAGATGCTCATATGGAAAAGAAAAGTAACTTGTGTTGATAGCAGTAAGTTTGTGGCTATTGGATTATACTTAATTAAAAAAATTTCTGTAGCAGAAATATTAATAAATATCACCATGCACAACTTAAATTATTAAATTATTAATTTGATACCTTTATGAGATCTTTAATATTTAACATTGCGGCATTTCTTTTTTTTTTTTTTTGAATTTTCTTTTTTTCCACACTTTTTTCCCCCCAATTTTTCTCCCCTAATCTAGTCGTGTCCAATTACCCTGAATGCGTCCTCTATACTGATTCGACCCTTCACCCCTGACTGAGGACACCTCTTAACTGACATACGCCCCCTCCGGCATGTACAGTCAGTACAGACTGCATTTTTCACCTGCACGAGTCAAGTTCATACACTGACGGGCACTGTGTATGGAGGGCCACACCCCCATCAGCATTATTCCTCAGCCCTGTGCAGGTGCCATCAGTCAGCCAGAAGGGGCCGCAGTTGCACCAGTTATGAGGACCTATGATCCGACTTTTTACCCCTAACCCTGAACAACAGCCAATCGTTGTTCATGCTGCCGCCCAGCCCAGTCGGAAAGGCAGAGCTGAGATTCGATACGATGTATTCGAAACCCCAACTCTGGTGCGCTAGCGTACTTTACCGCTGCGCCACCTGAGCGCCACATTGTGGCATTTCTAATTCCCTTTTGTAGAAGATTTAAAAAGTTAAACTTGCCACAACACCACTGCTTGCCCCATAAGCTATTTTTCCAACTATTTTTTTCCACTACTGTAACTTTAAGTGTCATTTTTACATAATGTTAATTAAGTGAATAAAGAGCCTAAGCAAATTACATTTAAGGATGCTAATTTTAAGTTTAAAATGTTTCACAAATTTGACCTATGACCAGTTAGTTTAAAAAAATCTATTGTGACCTTAATTGCATGACAGATCACATCACATGAGGTTCTGACCCCAAGGTTAGATTCCGCTGGCATAGTGAATAAAACTGTAAATAGTGAATATAGCTGGTGACTTCTCTCTACCCATAGGTCCAATAGGGCCAGTTTTAAGGCATCCATTATAAAAGTCATTTCTTAACTTACTCTCTTTCTATACCGGTGGTCCTAATCAGGGGGACTGGAGCCTATCCCAGCTCTTAATTGGTGCAAGGAACACAGAAACACCCTGGACAGGGTGACAGTCCATCACAGGGCAGACACACAAACACATTTACACCTTAACATACACACCTAAGAGCAATTTAAGTATCTCCAATTAACCTGACTGCATGTCTTTGAACGGTGGGAGGAAACCGGAGCTCAGGAGGAAACACAGACATGGGGATAACATGCAAACTCCACATAGAAAGGACCCAGACTGCTCCATCTGGGAATCGAACCCCGGACCTTCTTGCTGTGAGATGACAGTGCTACCCACCGAGCCACAATCTTTTTTTTCAGTTTTATAGTTCAACAAAACTAAATATATTCAAATACAGTATATTCAAATATATAAATATATTAACTCTAAAAGTTCCAGGGAAACATGCTCAGCTGTCTATTTATATTGCAACAGGTGAACTCCCGTGGCCACAAATGGCTAGTCAGATGCCACAGGACAAGTTACAATTCCTCCTGCTTTAACTAAATGCAGGGTTCTTGTTTTGAAGTAAATGCCTGTATTACACAGGTACAATAAACCTTTTAGTTTTTCCATGGAGATAAAGGCACTCTGCTGTCTGCTCTGTCATCAGACGATTGCAAAATAGGCAAGAGCCCTCATGTGGCTGTTGTAAGTACTGAAGATGAATTCTTGTACGTAGTTTAGTGCTGACCTAAACTGATCCTATGAGGCTTTAGGAGTCTGAAGTGTACATTTAACCTCAAATTTATATATATATATATATATATATACAGTGTATCACAAAAGTGAGTACACCGCTCACATTTCTGCAAATATTTCATTATATCTTTTCATGGGACAACACTATAGACAAAGTGTCAATATTTTGTGTGACCACCATTATTATCCAGCACTGCCTTAACCCTCCTGGGCATGGAATTCACCAGAGCTGCACAGGTTGCTACTGGAATCCTCTTCCACTCCTCCATGATGACATCACGGAGCTGGTGGATGTTAGACACCTTGAACTCCTCCACCTTCCACTTGAGGATGCGCCACAGGTGCTCAATTGGGTTTAGTCCATCACCTTTACCTTCAGCTTCCTCAGCAAGGCAGTTGTCATCTTGGAGGTTGTGTTTGGGGTCGTTATCCTGTTGGAAAACTGCCATGAGGCCCAGTTTTCGAAGGGAGGGGATCATGCTCTGTTTCAGAATGTCACAGTACATGTTGGAATTCATGTTTCCCTCAATGAACTGCAGTTTCCCAGTGCCAGCAACACTCATGCAGCCCAAGACCATGATGCTACCACCACCATGCTTGACTGTAGGCAAGATACAGTTGTCTTGGCACTTCTCACCAGGGCGCCGCCACACATGCTGGACACCATCTGAGCCAAACAAGTTTATCTTGGTCTCGTCAGACCACAGGGCATTCCAGTAATCCATGTTCTTGGACTGCTTGTCTTCAGCAAACTGTTTGCGGGCTTTCTTGTGCGTCAGCTTCCTTCTGGGATGACGACCATGCAGACCGAGTTGATGCAGTGTGCGGCGTATGGTCTGAGCACTGACAGGCTGACCTCCCACGTCTTCAACCTCTGCAGCAATGCTGGCAGCACTCATGTGTCTATTTTTTAAAGCCAACCTCTGGATATGACGCCGAACTTGTGGACTCAACTTCTTTGGTCGACCCTGGCGAAGCCTGTTCCGAGTGGAACCTGTCCTGGAAAACCGCTGTATGACCTTGGCCACCATGCTGTAGCTCAGTTTCAGGGTGTTAGCAATCTTCTTATAGCCCAGGCCATCTTTGTGGAGAGCAACAATTCTATTTCTCACATCCTCAGAGAGTTCTTTGCCATGAGGTGCCATGTTGAATATCCAGTGGCCAGTATGAGAGAATTGTACCCAAAACACCAAATTTAACAGCCCTGCTCCCCATTTACACCTGGGACCTTGACACATGACACCAGGGAGGGACGACACATTTGGGCACAATTTGGACATGTTCACTGTGGGGTGTACTCACTTATGTTGCCAGCTATTTAGACATTAATGGCTGTGTGTTGAGTTATTTTGAGAAGACAGTAAATCTACACTGCTATACAAGCTGTACACTGACTACTCTAAGTTATATCCAAGTTTTATTTCTATAGTGTTGTCCCATGAAAAGATATAATAAAATATTTGCAGAAATGTGAGGGGTGTACTCACTTTTGTGATACACTGTATATATACAGTATATATAACAGGTTAATTCAAAAATTCAAATTATGTATTTGAAAACCTCCACATATTTACTATCACTATATGGATGTATATAAATATTCATAAACATGCAAGTGGAAAAACTCCTGCCATACACCAGTCAAGTGTTTTCAGCTGCATCATAAACACTGTACGTAGTAAATACAGTGCAGAGCTTTGGGGTGGTTGTAGCTCAGTGGGTAAGGTACTGGACTAGTAATCAAAAGGGTGCCGGTTTAAGCCCCATCACTGCCAATCTGCCACTGTTGGCTCCTAAGCAAAGCCTTTAACTTTTAATTGCTTGCATTGTAGTCAGGAACAAGTCGCTTTGGATAAAAGCATCTGCTAAACGCCACTTATTGCATAAGGTCAGTCTTGACACTAGCTATAACAATGTTTGGGATTTAAGCCAGTCCTAGCTTACTTAGCAAGCTGGACTGGCTGACTACATTATTACTGTTGAGCTTTGTCATTTCCATCATAAGATAGTAGCCAAAGAATTCTGAATATACCACAAACTAAAAACCACAACTAACACTTTTTAACTGGTTATCTTTATCAGGATCAACACCTTCTCACCAGTATTGAAATGTAATTCGAGCTACTGTAGCTCTTCAGCTGGTTTGTACAAGACATGTTTATAGTTTGTAATTTATATATAGTTATTTAATTAAAGACACAAAAACATCCGCAGTTCGCAACAGAAAAAGTGGACAGAACAAGGATAGCGCAGAACTGAGAATTTTAGCTACTCTGACCTTCTGTGACAACTCAGATCTCAGAAAAAAAAATAAGGAACCCTAAATGCAATCTATGAGCAGCAAAACACAAGTGGTAGGTCCATATTATCAACAGCCACAGTTAGCTCAGTGTCGTCACAGTATGTGGGGACCACTCTGAAAAAAGCATCAGCACAGCGCATATGGGACAGTTCTGGGATGACACCCTGAAAATAGATAAAGGATGCCAGCAGAAAAACGGACCCAACCTAGCCCGGCATTAAGGTTTTACAAAGAAATGCAGGAAAGGTGGCAGAAACTGTGATACTTTGCCACTAAAATTCCATAATTTTATGAGGTAGTAGCCAAAAATTTCTGAATATACCAACTAAAAACCACAATTAACACTTTTAAACTGGATATCTTTATCAGGATTAACAGCTTCTCACCAGTATTAAAATGTAACTTAAGCTACAGCAGCTCTTCTGAGTCCTGGCTGCCCAACAAACCTGTCAGCTGTTGTGGCTTGTCCTTCCTCAGACCACTGTCAGTGGGTACTCACCACAGCTGTCTGTTACCACCCCTTGCTGTTTTGGATAAACTTTAACCCAGTTGTCTTGCCATAACAAGTCAATCAGGTCTTTATGCTGCCCATATCTGCTGCATTCAACATGAATACTAGGAGTCAAAACATGAACTCTGGAGGGTGGGCACAATGTTATAGCTTATACATGTATATAGATGGATCAACCCAGGTAAGTAAAACCCTATTGTTCCCTAATTACTCTTTTAGTCATTCATTCACAGGTTCAACAGGTAAGTACATACAATAGTCATTCTGATGATGGGTAAGGGTAGCTTACTTCATCACAAGTATTGAAATGATTTAATCATATTCCCGAGTCTTTCCTGTACAGCCCATTCATCTTTAATCATTCTGAACTATTATTAATCAGATGATGTTTACAGGAAATTACAGCTTCTTCAAGGTCTGTACCAGTAAGTCATGGACTTATTCCATCAGATAAGAGTTTGTCTTCTTATCTAATTTACCTCAGAAAGCACAGACCAAGCCTGGGAAGAGCATTTAGGAACAATAAACACAGCCAGAGCAATAAATGCCACAGCAGGAAAGTGAATGTCGAGGAAATAAGGAACAAATACAACAATCTTCATTCATATTTATATTATAAATAGCTTATGCATCCAGTCAAGTAGACGAGACTGTGGTAGACGTCAAGCATCCCCTTCCTTGCTTGTCTTCCTTCCTTGTTCTTCCTGGAATCTCAGTTTTCCTGGATCCTCCTCCTTCCTGATATGAGTAATGTCACATTTCTACTTTATATCCTGCACATCAAAAGATTTCTTGCTTATCCCAAATTAACAGGTAAACATCCTACATTGAATGTGAATGGAACAGAAAGAATAATAAAGTAAAAAAAAAAAAGTAGTTGGATATGATTTAGAATGGATCTCTGCTGGACAGCATTACGGTCCATGACAGCTACGGTATCTGACCAACCCCTGACCTTGATCTTGGCTCTTTTCACTCTTATAAGAACTTTCACACACTTTTTATTCTTTTGGTTCTTGGGAACTATTTCTCCACATGACTCCATCCAAACAGCTGGGTACATGTGCTATGAGTCAAACACTGAGTGTATGTGGAGTCATTCTTATTAGATTAAGTGGATAATCCAGCGTTTGCCAGGATAACCGTTATCCACTGCACCGGTAATGTGTTTCAGTACATTTCCCTGAAATCAAAAAAGGATAGATGGATTATTACATACTGATAATCAAATTGTACGAACAGTTAAATGATTAAACTAAATAAAATTGAAAAATTATGACTTTTCTATTTTATTTTATTGATTATCTCATTTTTATTTAACACAATTTAACTGTGTTGTTAATTAAATTTTCAATGAACATAACTGCCATTTTTATCCATCAGTTTACACTTAATTACCCATAATGACAAACTAAAAAACATGCTTTTTTAAACTGATCCTTGAGTGGTGTCTAGAACCCAGTTGGAGTTCACTTGTTGCAGTTACAATAGACATAGTAGTATACACCAACCAGCCATAACATTAAAACCACCCACTTGTTTCTACACTTTGTCCATTTGATCAGCTCCACTTACCATATAGAAGCACTTTGTAGTTCTACAATTACTGACTGCAGTCTATTTATTTCTCTGCATACTTTTTTAGCCCACTTTCATGCTGTTCTTCAATGGTCAGGACCCCCACAGAGCAGGTATTATTTGGGTGGTGGATCATTCTCAGCACTGCAGTGACAATGACATGGTGGTGGTGTGTTGGTGTGTGTTGTGCTGGTATGAGTGGATCAGACACAGCAGCGCTGCTGGAGTTTTTAAATACCGTGTCCACTTACTGTCCACTCTATTAGACACTCCTACCTAGTTGGTCCACCTTGTAGATGTAAAGTCAGAGACGATCGCTCATCTATTGCTGCTGTTTGAGTTGGTCATCTTCTAGACCTTCATCAGTGGTAACATGACGATGCCCATGGGGTGCTGTTGGCTGGATGTTTATGGTCGGTGGACTATTCTTAGTTCAGCAGTGACAGTGAGGTGTTTAAAAACTCCAGCAGCGCTGCTGTGTCTGATCCACATACCAGCACAACACACACTAACACACCACCACCATGTCATTGTCACTGCAGTGCTGAGAATCATCCACCACCTAAATAATACCTGCTCTGTGGTGGTCCTGTGGGGGTCCTGACCATTGAAGAACAGGGTGAAAGCAGGTTAAAAAAGTATGTAGAGAAACAGATGGACTACAGTCAGTAATTGTAGAACTACAAAGAGCTTCTATATGGTAAGTGGAGCTGATAAAATTAACAGTGAGTGTAGAAACAAGGAGGTGGTTTTAATGTTACGGCTGATCAGTGTATGTGGTCAGTTGATAAATAGGGGTGAAAAGTATATGGAGCTACAGATAGGCTACAGTTAGTAATTGTATTTACAAAATTAATCTATGTTGTGTATGTAGCTTGTACAATAATTAGTAAATGTATCTACCATATAAATGTACCTAATAAAGTGCTCAGTGAGTTTACTAAATACCTAATGTACAAGAGAAAAAAAGTATGTCAGTGTTAAAAAAAACGACAGCGCTTCATTATATTGAATTTCTTTCTCAACAGTTCCCGGCCTCTACAGCTCAGAGTCTGTAATTAAACATCATTATGAATCATTCTGAGGCAGTGAAAGAATGTTTCATATGAATCAGCGATGCTAAATGTATGATTATCCGAGTTCTGATGATGTTAGGAAGCAAGAACGTGATAAGGCTCTCGCATAAAAACAACTGATCAGACTAATGCCAAGTTCGCCGTACAGTTCACACCACACAACTGGATCTCTCGCAATCCAGTCTTTTAAGTCATTGTTCATTACACACTACACAACTGTAGTGTGAAATAGGGGATCACACACTACACGATCTATCACCATGAGGAATCACAGGCGAGTCTATCTGGTCTCCAGAAATAAGTTTTGTCTCAAAAACACATGCAAGAAGTGACGAGGGGTTTAATGATACCACGTCTGAAAATGCACGTCAACAATAAGTGAGCCATCAAAGTTGTTTGTGCCCTGATGTGCAGCGTAAAAGCAAAAAGAACAAATAAATGAATCAGAATGGATTGGGCTACGCGACCAGCAGGGATTGTCTGTTCTGTAGTGAGTTGCAATGCAGCGTGGGTATTATGGTTTGGCATGGACGATAAGATCACAAATACTGTAAAGCTTGTATGTGTGGAAGTATTCTGATAAAAATCATATTATGCCCCAGTCCCATGTTTTTACACTCCTCCTCCCGGGTTTCCCCTCACCCCATATCCTGCGTTCTCATTGGCTGTAGTTTGAAATAGCACTCGCAATCTGCTCGCAACGCCTTTCACACTACACGATTTTCAGTCGACGACTGATTCAGATTTTTAACATGCTTGATATTTTTCTTGAGTCGCTCGGATCAAGTTGTTGAACAGTTCACACATAGCAATCGAGAGCTGAATCTGAGCCCCGAGTGAACGCCAAGTTGCCTCCAAGCAACAAGAAACCACGATTTGTCCTAAAAACACATGCAAGAAGTGACGAGGGGTTTAGTGATACCGTGTCCAAAAATGCACGTCAACAATAAGCGAGCGATCAAAGTTGTTTATGCGCTGATGTGTAGCGTTAAAGCAAGTAGACTGGATTTCTGTAGTGAGTTGCAATGCAGCGTTCTCATTGGCTGTAGTTTGACACAGCACTCGCTGCCACTCACAACCTGCTCGCAATGGCGACTGGTCCAGATATTTAACATGCTAGATATTTTTCTTGAGCGACTCGGATCGAGTTGTTGAACAGTTCACACATAGCGATTGAGAGCCGAATTTCGAGCCCCAAGCGAACGCCAAGTTGCCTCCGAGCTGCCATATCTAGCGTCGACCTGTCGACAAAGATCGTGTAGTGTGAACTAGGCATAAGGTGACTGTACAAAGTCTGAGACTAGAAATGCTTCTTTAAGAGCATTCCTAAATCATATTTTTTGCATGTTCATACAATTTAGTAAGTGAAAACATGTTGAGATGTGAAATCAGTCTCTTAAAAAAGAGTGGTGGTGGCGAGCAATATTTAACAAATCAAAACAAGGTGGTTTTCTACTCGTCTGGCAATCATGTTTGAGTATCAAAGGGCCCAAATACATTTTCATCACTGTTAATGTACTGTAAACACGTTGCTCAGTGACTCACTGCTGGCATTGTTTAAGAACACTATGTCCATAAAGCCCAAATCTACCAGTTTTGCTTTTCTCGTTCTTTTCTTTCTCTCTCTATGCGTGCATGCACGTGTTGTCGTGAGCATTTGTGGTGAGCATGACTATGAGTGAAAGTTTTCTCTGCATACTTCGGTTGTTTGTTTTGAAGTTTACGTACATGAGAATGTGCGTGCGTATGTAGCGTGCTTGTTCATATGAGCATTTAACCGACCACCACCGCGTGCGGGTGGTGCGTTTGGCAAGTGCCTAGCGGTTGGAGAGGTGGTGAGGTATGAGAGCATTGTCTGTGCCTCCAGAATGAATAGTGCAACCATACAAACAAAGTGGCTAAACTGATTCTGAATAGAGTAGTTATAAACAACGAACTAAAACGAGTTTCCCTCCTTTGTTCTGCTAAAACGTTCATGTCCAACGTCCCGTCCTTTATTATTGGTAAAATTATTGCTAGAGGGCTTAATAGGTATGGGCGCCTAGTTTCCCCCATAAAAAAATCCCCCTCTGCTGCAATTCCCCACTGTTAAAACATCTAGTTTTCTTAAGAAGAATGATTTTCATGATATTAAAAGGAATTTTAAAACGCTAAATATGGTATTAAAGCTTTCTGTGAAAAGCTTTGCCTGTTTTAATTGCAGAAAAATAATATCTGAAGTATTAGAAATGCTAAGTATAGGCTCTGAAGAAACACAAACACCCTCCACTGAGCTGTGAAACCAAAGGGGTTTAAATAAACAGCAAACGAGGCAGGAATAATACCTAACGTGCAGGTAATCAAGGTAATCAACAGAGACAGAAAACGGGTGCCAAAACAAGACCTAAGATCAGGGACTGAAAATGGGTGGAAAACATAATTCCACCAGACCAGTGCAAGCACAAACACTTTTATTGATTTTTGGAGTGTCTTTTAGTTTTCTACAGCAGTGGTTGGATGTGGCAAAGGCACAAATTACAATACTCTGTCAACAGTAAACTCAATATGATGTCACAAGAGACATTATCATATCTCTGAAAGCATTATAGATGGAAATAGTGGAACTGCACTGTTTGTAAATGACAGGAGATCAAGAGCACATTGAGGCTCTCAAAAGACTTGTTGGCCACTAAAGCACAGGGGCATAAGCAGACAGTCGACTTTTACTCAAAGCTGTATAGCAAATGCAAATCAGTGGCACCCATGATGAGGAGAGGTTCCACAGCGATGTACTAAAATTCCCAGAATGGATAGATGAAGGAATGGCAGGAGAACTGACATTGGAAGAGCCCCATAAAGCTCTGCAAGGAATGGAAAACAGGAAGCCACCAGGTATAGACGGTCTTCCAGTGGAGTTTTGAACAGACATGGAGCAGGACATGCTGGAAGTACTTCAAGACTTCAACTCCCACCAAGCTGCAGGAGAGCCAGCCTGATGCTACTCCCAAAAAAGGAGACCTGACCAAACTATAAAATTGGTGACCAATGTTACTACTGTGCACTGACTGCAAAATGCTTTCAAAAGTGTTAGCTGCAAAGCTAACTAAGGTTATGGAACAGATCATTCACCATGACCAGTCGCACTGTGTGTCTGGCAGGTCTATAATTGATAATAAGCACCTAATTTGGGACATTTCAGAAGTCTTTAGGTTATTGGTATAGGCTTTCGACCAGGTTGAACATGAATACTTGTGGAAGGTGAGGGGAGTTTTGGCGTTTAACCCAGGTTTTACAGTCATGATCAAGATTTCAAGTGTTCTGGAAGTTAATGCTGGCTCATGTGCCAATTTTAATACAAGACTGCTTCCTGTCAGGTATGCTGTAAAGTCTAGCTATCGAATATCTTTTATTTAAATTAAGAAATTAACCCACTGGTTTCAACCTAACTCACTCCAGCACTTTTTGTGTGCATATGCAGATGATCTTGTGGTAATGGTGGCTACACTTGCAGACACTGATGTTTTAATTGAGGCATTGAAGATGGGTAGTGGGGTGGTGGAGAGCCGACATTATGGAGAAAGGCTGATTTTAAATTCTCAGGTGTTTACCTAGGCAACACTGATTTTTAAAATGAGAACTGGAAAGCTACAGTGGAGCATGTTAAGGGTAGACTGGGCAGGTAAAAGCAACTAATCCCAAAGATGCCATACAGAGAACGTACACTGGTTATTAACATCCTTGTCGCATTGTCTTTGTGGCACAAACTGGTATGTGTGGATCCATCACCAAGTCTGCTAGCCAATGTCCAGGCCCTGATAATGGACATTTTCTTGGATAGCCTGCAAAGAAATAGGGGGTCCGGGCTTGGTTCAGTTAGCCTTTTGCCTGCAGTTCATTCAGAGACTCCTCACCAGGCCTGGAAATCTGGTGTGTAGTAGAGCTGGGCGGTTCCTGAATCACCCAGGTTAATGATTCGAATCTTTGTACAGAATCAGGAATCACGAGTCCGAAATCTCAGTTAACCCGGATCCTATGAGTCCTCTGACTGGCTGCTGTTAAGTATATAGGGCGAGTGAGCAGACTCACCGGAAACACCGCAGACTCAGATGATTTGGCTTAACCGACTTCACTCCAGTCTGTGAATCTAAGTAATAAGTTAAATTTTCCAATAAACAAGTGGTTAAACACACTGGTGTTCGTTATGTGGCTGATTTTATGCACATGCTATTAATATGATTATTATTATCAGTAGTAGTGGTATAGATTAGTAATGCTGCATATTTTCTTATAAGCAAAACAACAACAAAATATAGTTATATTATTATTAAAATGCAAATGCTTACAGGCTACTTTGGGACTGTACCACTTAAGGAGTATCATAGCCCCCATTGTAATTTATTGACTGTTTGTTTTGGTGCCACTGTGGTTGCCTGACTGGGTGAGGTTACCATGGCAATTTGTTGTTGACCAACCCCCTTGAACCCTTGATCCATTAATATACCCATCTGATTAATAGGTGAGTCCACCCCCCTCTCCCCCATAATCAAGATTCCACTTAGAAGACAAGAGAAGTATGAGGTGCCAAGAGAATGACTCAAGTGAACCAGATCACATTACTGAGTGACTCAGATTAACCCGAGTCCATAAAATGAACCGAATTTACCACCACTAGTGTGTAGAGCAGCAGCATATGGGCCATTATGTATGGTCAAAAACTGGGACTAGATAGAACTTTGTTTTTAATGGACACTAGAATTCTCAGCCTAAATTGATTACTGTTTTTACTATGAAAAGTGTAGCTTTTTTGGAAGTAGAACACTACAATGGTTGCTGGATGAAACGCTGATGTGTGAGATGGTGCACATCTAGACATCTTCAATAGAACTGTAACACTCCAACAGCTGGTTCATGTTGCAGGAACAGACCTTTCGCAAGCAGAGAATCAAGCAGTGTGTTTGCAACTAAGGTCCTTGCATGTCGACAACAAGCTCCTGCACCACTGGAGATCCACCCTCAAGTCAGAAGACATTGTTCAGCTGTTAATTAAACTACACAATAAGTGAGAATGGACTTGCAAAGGAGGAAGACTTTTCTCGGTTAAACAGTTTTTTTATTACTGACCCACACTCTCCATAACAAAAATTGAAAAAATAAAGGAGTGTAAAAGTCAAAACAGAATCAGAATCAGAATACTTTATTGATCCCAGAGGTAAATTGCAGTTTTTTACAGCAGCACCCATTTATGTAAAAAGAATAAACACTCTACTAGCTTAAAACAAAGAAAAAAAAGAAGAAAAAATTAAGTTAAAGTTAAAAAGTTATATACACACAATTAAATAATTAAAATGCTTACGTTATTATTATTGCACAATGAATACTGAATATTGCACATATGAATACTAAATATGACTGAATATTGCACATATGAATACTGAATGTTGAACAGTGGTAGCCTAGTGGGTAGAGCTTTGGGCTATCAACCGGAAGATTGGCGCTTCAAATCTAGGTTTTGCTATGCAGCCACTGTTGGGTCCTTGAGCAAGGCCCTTAACCCTGTCTGCTCCAGGGGCGCCGTATGATGGCTGACCCTGCGCTTTGACCCCAGCTTCCAAACAAGCTGGGATATGCGAAGAAATAATTTAATTGTACTGTACACCTGTATATGCATGTATGACAAATAAAGTCTATCTTCTATCTTCTAAAACGTCACTCTCTCTAGCTCACTCTCCTCTCCATCATCCTGATTACTAATTTTGAATGCTTGTTACTCATGAAACCATCAATTCATCCATATCTTCAGGTTTACTCATTCTGTTTTGATTGTACTCCTTTGGCAGGCCCTTGTCAAACATGATTCCAGATGTTAGGCTGCTCACTCTGCTGTCAGTATCATCTACGTTGCTATAAGTATTTGTGAGTGTGAGTGCCTGGTGGGCCTCGTTACCCCCTGGACCCAAGTCGTGTTCCTGGAGATCTGTGATTTTGAACAAGCCAGCGGAGGGGCTCCCTGAGGATTACATCACTTGGGCTTCAATCGTGTACACACTGCAGAACTGGCAGAGCTCCAGCAAGGGAGGAAAAACACCCTGTATCTGCTCTAATAAATAACATTCACTGGACTTGGCTGGGAGCTCAGAGCTTGGTTTTCCATCCATTATTAAGAAATGTGCATGTGAACCTTCAGTTAAACGCAATAACTAGGTCACACGAAATAGGACTGAACATAAATCTGAAATATTCGAGATAATTTTTTACAGACCAAATATAATTGAAGTGATTTACAGTGCATTAGACAGAGCATTATAAAGATTTCTGTATTCAGTATCTAGCAAAGTTCTCCGGCATTGGCAGCAATAGATTGCAGTAATTGAAGTCAATATACATACACCTTGGAACTTAGGTCACCCCATCAGTGGAAAAATACACCGATCAGCCATAACATAACCATTTTATCAGCTCCACTTACCATATAGAAGCACTTTGTAGTTCTACAATGAGTGTTGTCCATCTATTTCTTTACATACCTTTTTAGCCTGCTTTCACCCTGTTCTTCAATGCTCAGGACCCCCACAGGACCACTACAGAGTAGGTATTATTTGGGTGGTGGATCATTCTCAGCACTGCAGTAACAATGACATGGTGTGTGTTGTGCTTGTATGAGTGAATAAGACACAGCAGTGCTGCTGGAGTTTTTAAACACCTCCCTGTCACTGCTGGACTGAGAATAGTCCACCAACCAAAAACATCCAGCCAACAGCACCCCAGGTGCAGCATCCTGTGACCATTGATGAAGGTCTAGAAGAAGACCAACTCAAACAGCAGCAATAGATGAGCGATCATCTCTGACTTTACATCTACAAGGTGGACCAACTAGGTAGGAGTGTCTAATAGAGTAGACAGTGAGTGGACACAGAATTTTAAAACTCCAGCAGCACTGCTGTGTCTGATCCACTCATACCACCACAACACACACTAACACACCACCACCATGTCAGTGTCACTGCAGTGCTGAGAATGATCCAACACCCAAATAATACCTACTCTGTGGTGGTCTTGTGACGCTCCTGACCATTAAAGAACAGGGTGAAAGCAAGTTAAAAAGGTATGTAGAGAAATAGATGGACTACAGTCAGTAATTGTAGAACTACAAAGTGCTCCTATATGATAAGTGGAGCTGATAAAATTGGCAGTGTGTGTAGAAACCAGGAGGTGGTTTTAATGTTATGGCTGATGGGTGTAGTTTCTCGCTCTAAAGCAAAAAAAGCTCACTATATGATAAAATGCCAAACAGCTATAGCATGCTTTTATAAACTAGGCCAGACAGTTTCATTGTGAAAGACAGGAAACTGTGTATAAAGGTTGTGGTCAGCACAGTGATGAAGGAAAAAGTCCCCCAAACATAAACGCAATGTTTGAACACAACTGCAAGACCATATGCCTCATACCACAGTCTCTCATTCTTGTAAAGTCAAATCGAATGTTTCCCGTATTTGGTGATGTATTTACTGGAATTAAAGAGTCTAGTACTCATAAAACAGAGGGAAGGGGGGGGGGGGGGGGGGGGTGTCTATTTGGTTAATCACAGATTCACTCAATTTGGCATGTTTACACTATGCACTGTATCCTACAACATACTGTAAAGTAGAACATTTAAAGCACACTTGTAAATGACATATAAAAAAGTCTTGAAGTTTAAAATTTGTAGGGACAGTAGTAGCCTAGTAGGTAGAGCTATGGGCTATCAATTGAAAGGTTGACAGTTTAAATCCCAGCTCTGCCATACAGCCACTTTTGGGCCCTTGAGCAAAGCCCTGCACTCTGACTCCAGCTGCCAGACAAGCTGGGATATGCGGAACAAGAATTCCGTTGTACTGTACTTGTGTATATGTATATATGACAAATACTAAAGGCATTCTATTGAAGGCATTCAACCCAGTTAAAACGTGGTAGTATAGAAAGTTCTATAAAGTAATAAAAATTTTTGAATTGCCTATAAATTGTTTTCTATAAATTGAAGTGGTGCCACTTACCTTGCTGCTGCACTACCTTGAACATCGTGCACTGTGCAGATGTACTGCTTTAATGCTCAGTTTTTACAGCTTGCTGCTGTGCTTAAAGTTCAATCTGGTTGATCTTTGATCCAATTTGCTACTGACCTTCAGCAATATGTGCTCAGACACTAAACTAATAACAATTAATTAGAACTGGGATGCTGGGAAGTGTATATTAATTTTATTATTTTATATAAAGTAATTGAATTTTTTGGATTGTCATTGTTTCCTATTGAGTGAAGTGGTGCCACTTACCTTGCTGCTGCACTACCTTGAACATCGTGCACAGTGCAGATTTACTGCTTAAATGCTCGATTTTTTACAGCTTCCTGCTGTGCTCAAAAATCAGTCTGATTGATCTTTTGCTACTGATCTTTTGCCCAGCCTCATGGTTCATCCCTCACAGCTGGGATGCTGGGAAGTGTAGTTCTCAGGAAACTACACCACTGTTGACCTGCATCTGCTGGTTGATGTAGGCATTGCGGGCCAGGATGTTACAGTAAAGATGTTGTGTAGCAAATAAGAACAACGTTTGTTTGTTTGGTTACACAAGATTCATCAGTTCACAAGATTTAATGTCAAACACATGTCATGGACAATTTCGTATGTCCAATTTACCTCACTTGCATGTCTTTGGACTGTGGGAGGAAACCGGAGCCCAAATGTGGTAGTACAGAAGAGGTGCCACTTACCTTGACCATTGTGCACCATGCAGATGTACTGCTTTAATGCTCTGTTTTTACAGCTTGCTGCTGTGCTCAAAGTTCAATCTGGTTGATCTTTGACCCAATTTGCTACTGACCTCTAGCAATATGTTCCCAGCCTTATAATAAATTAAGTTTATAATTCTATATATTCAAACACAAAACTATTAACAAATAATTAGAGCTGGAATGTTGGGAAGTGTAGTTCTCAGGAAAACCTTACCACTCTTGACCTGCATCTGCATTGCGAGCCAGGATGTTACAGTAAAAATGTTGTGTAAGATTGAGTGTGTGAGTAAATTTACTGATTAGGTGAAATTGAATTGGCAAAGAAGAACAACTTTCCTTGAAAGATGGTCTACTTATTGTGGATTGATTGAAGCCAGATTTCATGTACAGTGTCATAAACTGGAGCTTTAACCAAAAATACACAATCTTGACAAATTAGAGGTAAAGCTCAGAAAAGAGAAAACAACATTTTGCTGGCATGTTTTTTAATGTGTCACTGAACATTCTGTATAGACTGATATTTATAATAAAGCTGTTTCAGCAGTTCAATGCCTGGAACGCATTTGCGATGTAATAATTTATCCATCAAGGTAAATAAATCATAATTCAGTGTTTCTGTCTATGTTTTGGAGTTACACCAGACCACATCTGGCACACTCTTAAAAATCTTAAAACTGTCAGGTTTTCTCATTATTTCTGATATCTTATCACATAAAATTCAATACTGAGTAACCTAATATGTAACATATGTACCTCTAAACCCAAATCTCAGTAGGAGAGAGGAACCAGAGAGCAAAGCAATGGCTTAATGGCTTCTGCTGTACATCAATTTTACCTGGAACAATGCTTCGCTTGGCTCTCACACGCACATGTAAAATGTACAGTAGATGTAGATTTACCCTGGAGGCAACACAGCTTGAAAACAAGATCTCTTTGTTTTCTGTTTTGAATTACTACAGTAGTTGCGGACACAACACGTGTTTGAGGTGGAACCTTTAGAGGAGAGGTGGTAAACTGTATAGTGTTTAGAAGCACTACTAAAAGTTTCTTTTTGTTGAACTAATTAGGGGTGGGCGGCACAGTGGCTTGGTGGGTAGCACTGTCACCTCACAGCAAAAAGGTCCTGGGTTTGATCCCCAGGCGAGGCGGTCCGGGTCCTTTCTGTGCGGAGTTTGCATGTTCTCCCCGTGTCTGCATGGGTTTCCTCCCACAGTCCAAAAACATGCAGTCAGGTTAATTAGAGACTCTGAATTGCCCTATAGGTGAATGGGTGTGTGTGTGTGTATGTGTGTGTATGTGAGTCTGCCCGGCGATGGACTGGCTCCCCGCGCCCAGGGTGGTACTGTGTGCCTTGTGCCCATTGAAAAGCTGGGATAGGCTCCAGCTCATACTCCAACCTTCCCCCCCCATTGGATAAATGGTTAAGAAAGTGAGTGAGTGAGTACATTAGGGGTAAGATTTGTTGCCTATATGTCCCCCATGCTGCTGTTCAGGGATACTTTTAATAGCAGCAAGGAAACTCAATGGAAGTTTGGGCTGTAAACTGAACACTGATTGACAGAATATAAGAGAATGGGATTTTTGATCATTTTGTCTTGGTTGGTTTGTTATATTATAAGTCATTGTTGCATCTTGATCAAATAACATTGCAAGAAATTCAATCAGTTGTGTTTAACATGAGGCACATGAGAAAGCATTTAAAGTGCAGTCCAAAAAGTTCAATCTGACCATAAAACCTTTTGCCACATGGCATTAGAATCTTGGCACATGGCCATTTCAGTTTTCTTCTTCTTTTTTTGCCACCCTGCCATTGTGAGATTGTTGCCACATGCACAGACTGAACAATCTCAGTTATACAGACTTGTAAGTTCTTAAAAGTTGCCCTTTGAGCCCTTTTAAAAGGACCTTTTCAACCATGATGAATTTAGTTACCATGTATTATTAGTGGTGAAATCCTCAATAAACAACTAGCTTTAGTCAGAACTAATCAACACAACTACAACTACAATTGGCCTGAAGTGTGTTTGGTTGGGGCGGCACGGTGGCTTGGTGGGTAGCACTGTCGCCTCACAACAAGAAGGTTCTGGGTTTGATCCCTAGGCGGGGCGGTTTGGGTCCTTTCTGTGCTGTTTGCATGTTCTCCCCGTGTCTGAGTGGGTTTCCTCCCTGTGTGTCTTGTGCCCATTGAAAAGCTGGGATAGGCTCCGTCTCATGCTTCATTTAATGTTATGGCTGATCAGTGTATGTAGTGTTAATTAGTCACAGTATGAGCACTGAACTTTATCTGACAGTACTTGTTCAACCGAAACTCTATTCTGATGGTATGCTGGTGTGCTTACAAACACTTCCAAACCTCCCACTACTCACAATATTAAAATAATCAGGCCATTCCAACACATAGCAAGGTCACAATCACCCCTTGGACTTTTCTGGGACGATTCTGGGAAACAGTATCACCAGCACGGAGGTCCATTCCTGACAGTGATTATTTATTTACATTTTTCTTCGTCTTCTTCATTTCTTTTTATGGAATTAATTAATCAAGTGAGAGAGTGGACTGAGATTAACCCATTGCATTGTTTGAATATGTCTTCATGCTTTTCTTACTGGGTCAGTAAATGTGGTCGAGAGAAACTAAAGTAGCCAGTTAGGCCTATATTGGTAGACAGTGTTACTTTTGACTTGTGGTAATTTTTCATTTAGTTTATTATCAAAATAGCACTGTTAGCAAGTATCTAAAGAAATCTGAACTATATCTTATCAATATAAAAAACAGTGTTCAATTAAACATTTATTATATTATTCACTAGTCATTATTATTTCCCTTTCTTTGGTTTACTTGTTAGGTTCACTGCATTTGGTTTCATCCCACAATCTTTTGAGCTATGAGTAACGTCTGGCTTCTTAGCGATTAGGAAGCCTTATGAATCAACACAGTGGACCCTTGAGTTACGAATGGTTTACCATACGAACATTTTGGGTTACGAGCAATCTTTTTCAACTTAACGTACGAACAAATTTCGGATTACGAACCGAAATTTGCAAAACACGCAACGTCACGAACAAGTTGACTCTGACCGTCTCTCTCTCTCTATATATATATATATATATACAGTGAGAGAAAATTTGGACAGCGGACGGTGTTTTCTTTATATTTTGTAAAATTCTAAAATGAAAATGAAAAAATCTATTACTATTCGTTGTTGTATAATTACTCCTGCCAGTATCTGTCACTGCCAGTATCTGAGAGAGAAGAAGGAAGTCGGCTGAGTAAAGTATTCTTTCTTTTGTGCAATTACACCTACAAAATACAATACTATTGAAATAAAAAAGGAAATAATAGAGAAATATGAGAGTTATTGTTGTTTCTGGTAGATACATTTTATAAAAAAAAGAAGGAAATTTATTATGGTGTATGGTACGGCACACGTACTGTACTGATATGTGATGTGTGTTTTATGTATAGTACTACTGTGTATTGTTGTTTATTATTGTTTATTACAGTAATGTCTATTCTATAATTTAAGATTTAAGGGAAAATATACTTGTATTTATAACAAAAAAAGACCATTTAAGACATTAGAGAGGTTAGGTAAGGGGGTAGTTTGGTTGGGAGGTCTGGCACGGATTAATTCTATTTACATTATTTCTTATGGGAAAAATAGGTTTAACTAACGAACACTTTGACTTAAGAACAGCCCATCGGAACCAATTAAATTCGTAAGTCAAGGGTCTACTGTATAGTCGTGCAACATCGCACTAGTGCTGCTGTGTAGTACATAACAAGTAGTGCTGAGGGAAATCATATGAATGATTATATGAATGGAGACGTTGTAGAAATAAAAAATGATCATTTATAAACATAGTTTTAAAAACAATGCATTGATCTAAAATATAGATGTCAACGCATTTTTAGCGTTGACGTCATCGATTAGGTCGACCAATCGCGGCAGCCCTACATGCAAGTGAGATGAATTGGAGATACAAAAATTGTCCATGACTGTTTAACATTAAACTTTAACTGATAAATCTTGTGTAACCAGTAACTACCGGTTCTGTTATGAATGTAACCAAAGTGTGTAAAACATGACAATAAAATACGTACGTAACAGTAGTTACTATATTATTAGACTTTTTTAAGGGATACTTGAGTAGGGGTGTACATTAAAAACACACAAGCAGATGGTTGTCATGCTCAGGTTGTGTTATGAGTCAGATTTCACCGTTTTGCAGTCTGACAAATGAATCCTACGCTTGGTGGATGCCAGGGGACTGTTGTTTTTAATGATTTGGATTTGTAACCTTTTTATAATAAAATTTGATACCAATATAAAGAGTTATGTGCTTCCAAGTGTGTGAAAGAAGCTTGGAGAAGGCACATATATTTTTAACATGGTAATGTCTCTGCTTGGCTTTGCCTTTAACACTACTGCTTGATCTCTCCAACACTTTGACAACTGAATAGATTGCTATCATGTGTAGGAAAGCCTTCTCAGACTTCTCAAGTGAAAACTTTATAGCAGCAAATGGGGAACTACAGTAAATCTTAATGTCAATGGCTTTAGATATGATGGTTGGGTATCAGGTATCTAGAATCTCTGGATATGTTATTTGGCGCCATCAGCATGCTGACTAGTATAACCAGCCATGTCAAAGTGCCTTGCTATAAATATTCCCAGGTTCTTGTTGCCTTCTTGTCTGTCTGCTCAAATCAGTGACTCCACTATGACTGATGGCGCCTTGTGTTTGCTCTTAACATGTGAAAGCGTCTACTCACTCTTTATCATTATCTCCCTCAGACAGTGGTTGACAAGCAGTGGTTGACAGGTGCAGACTCAAGTAACCTCACGATAATCCCTCCCTAATTTCTGCTATCCATAATCCTGCCCGGAACATGTATGAATTCTTCATTTTAGCTCAACACTTTTCCAGCAACAGAGTACCCAGCTGAGTCAGAGACGCAGAGTGGTGTAATGTAATAATGTGAGAGTGTAGTGATATTTCTCGGGTATGCAGGGTAAAGGTCTGGGCTGTGTGCCAGTCTCAGGATAGCATACAAGTTACTCCACTGAAGATCAAAGCCTATGCTATTAAATTCCCAGATTTCATATTTAATCCCACCCATATTTTCATATGTCACACATTTGATCCCACCGACATTTAGGTCGACTCATGAAAGCAAGTATGTGCATACATGTTCCCCCAACTTGGATAGGAGTGCTTGTTAAAAACACACAAGTAGAGGGTGGTCACAGGCCCAAAATGGTTAAAATACCTGGAAGAGAAGGTGATAAAGACATATACGTACATCCCCACTGGACTTTTAAACAGCAGAGTTATGAGTCAAATTTCACCATTAAAGCCTATGGTATAAAGTTCCAAGATTTAATATTTAAGCCCACCCATATTTTCAGGATGTCACACATTTGATCCCACCTATACATTTAGGCCAACACTGTTCAAGTATTTTTAATTCTTGGGACTTCTGATTAAGCCAGTTTGTATGAGCAGTAACAGATAGTTTTAGTTTGAGGCTGTGCATGAAGTAAAATTAAAGAACTCTTCATGAACAAATATCAGTTTACTGAACCAACATCAGTATGGGCATACAAATTACTCCACTGACGATCAAAGCCTATGCTATTAAATTAACAGATTTAATATTTAATCCCACCCATATTTTCATATGTCACACATTTGATCCCACCGATACATTTAGATCGACTCATGAAAGCAAGTATGTGAATACACATTCCCCCAACTTGGGTAGGGGTGCTTGTTAAAAACACACAATTAGAGGGTGGTCACATCTGGTAGAGAAGGTGATAAAGACATACACATTCTCACTGGACTTTTGAACAGCAGAGTTATGAGTCAAATTTCACCATTAAAGCCTATGGTATAAAAATTCCCGATTTATTGTTTAAGCCATCCATATTTTCAGGAAGTCACTAGCTGCGTCCAAAATCGCATACTTCCATACTCAATAGTATGCAAAAGCAGTACGCGAGAGCGGTTAGTATGTCCGAATACATAGTATACATAAAAAGGTACGCGAGAAGTACCCGGATGACCTACTTCTTGGGCAGCCATTTTTGAGTATGCAAACAATGCACACTTTCGGTCCGCTAATGTATCCCATAATTTAACTGTAGCTGCGTAGGCGTTCGAAGTGGAAGAAGATGGTGGAAAACGGAGAGTCCTGTAGTTACAAGTGTAAGTAAGATAAACAAAATAAAAATGTTATTATTGCGTACAACCCTAAATAACGTTATGATTAGCACAAAAAGACGATAAATATCAAAAACTTTGGCGAGTGGGGCTGATAATGAGCACGCGGTCTGTGACTATGGTGATATTACGTCATCACATCATCACTTGACATTGGTAAGATGGCAGACATAGTACATAGGGGTGTTGCGTGCATACTGCACACTTCTGTACTGAAAGCGCATACTTCTTTACCGGCCGAGCGGTGCGTACTTCGTCCAATCTAGTACGTACTCTGTAAGTATGCGATTTTGGACGCAGCTACACATTTGATCCCACCTATACATTTAGGCCAACACTGTTCAAGTACGTATTTTAAACTCTTGTATGAGCAGTAACACATAGTTTTAGTTTAAGGCTGTGCATAAAGAAATCTTCATAAACAAACATCAGTTTGATGAACAGTGATGTAAGATGCCAAATTTCCAGAAGGTGGAATGGATATCCATGGCCAAGCAACCACACATTGCTTAGATTATCATGTGTAATGCCAGGAATTTGCTGTAGTGGTGAAAAGATACATGAATGTAAATTGAATAATAAATGATTGCATATGCCAGTTCTGTCCCAATAAAGCTAAATGTATATACACTATATTGCCAAAAGTATTCGCTCATCTGCCTTCACACGCATATGAACTCATGTGACATCTCATTCTTAATCCATAGGGTTTAATATGATGTCGGTCCACCCTTTGCAGCTATAACAGCTTCAACTCTTCTGGAAAGGCTTTCCACAAAGTTTAGGAGTGTGTTTATGGGAATTTTTGACCATTCTTCCAGAAGCGCATTTGTGAGGTCAGACACTGATGTTGGACGAGAAGGCCTGGCTCGCAGTCTCCGCTCTAATTCATCCCAAAGGTTTTCTATCGGGTTGAGGTCAGAACTCTGTGCAGGCTAGTCAAGTTCTTCCACACCAAACTCGCTCATCCATGTCTTTATGGACCTTGCTTTGTGCACTGGTGCACAGTTATGTTGGAACAGGAAGGGGCCATCCCCAACTGTTTCCACAAAGTTCGGAGCATGAAATTGTCCAAAATATCTTGGTATGCTGAAGCATTAAGAGTTCCTTTCACTGAAACTAAGGGACTGAGCCCAACTCCTGAAAAACAACCCCCACCATAATCCCCCCTTCACCAAACTTTACACTCGGCACAATGCAGTCAGACAAGTACCATTCTCCTGGCAACACCCAAACCCAGACTCGTCCATCTACACCCGCTCTCTGGGTAAGGTCATAGCCTCCCATGGCTTCTCTTACCATTCCTATGCAGATGATACTCAGCTCATTCTGTCATTTCCTCCTTCAGACACTCAAGTCTCAGCTCGCATCTCAGCATGTCTGCGAGATATCTCACAATGGATGTCAGCTCATCATCTAAAACTCAGTCCCAGCAAGACAGAGCTGTTACTCATTCCTGGAGATCAATCTCCAACCCAGGACCTAGTCATCTCTGTTGATGACTCCCAGATCAGACCATCTGATAATGTAAGAAGCCTTGGTGTTGTCCTGGATAACCAGCTGACCTTTTCTTCTCATGTAGCCAACATGACAAGATCGTGCCGGTTCCTCCTCTACAACATCAGGAAGATTCGATCATTTCTCTCCATGGAAGCTACTCGGATTCTTGCAGTCACTTGTAATCTCACGGTTGGACTATTGCAACTTTCTGCTGGCAGGTGTTCCCATGTCCACTACTAAACTCTCACAGCTCATTCAAAATGCAGCTGCTCGCCTGGTTTTTAACCAACCTAAACACTGCCACATCACCCCACTGGTGCGTTCTCTTCACTGGTTTCCTGTAGCTGCAAGCATTCAGTTTAAAACACTGATGCTCGGCTACAAAGCCAAAAATGGACCAGCCCCAAGTTACCTTCATGATCTAATCAAACCCCGCTCTGTACCGCGCAACCTCCGAGCCACTAGTCTCGCTCGACTTGATCCTCCACCCAGGACTAGAGGAAGACAAGCATCAAGTCTCTTCTCTGTTCTGGCACCCAAGTGGTGGAACGAACTTCCTCTGTCTGTCCGAACATCTGAGTCTCTTGCTGTCTGATTAAAAACCCATCTCTTTACTGAGCACTTAACCTGACATGTACTTACTTACTAACAATCTTATTTATTTCTTGGAAAATAAAAGAAAACACTTTGGTTCTAACAGGTTTTTAGCAGATTTGTGTTCTTGGACTGTTGTTTTACTTAAACTAAAGTAATTAAATGTTTACTATGGAAGAAGCACTTCTGTAAGTCGCTCTGGATAAGAGCGTCTGCTAAATGCCGTAAATGTAAATGTAAACTCATACTTCTAAAGAAATTAAATGCAACTTATTGTTGACAGTACCAGTTGGTGTAAAGATACATTTTTTGCCTTTTAGCATCATTTTGTTACTTTGTAATGTTCTACATAAGAATCAATTTACACCCAAATCACTAAACCTGTTTTTTCTTGCTTTATTTATTTGAATTGGCATCACAGTACATTGAACTGGAAGATGTTAATCAGCAGGTGAAATCTTGGTGCGTCTGGTACAGCTGAAAGTACGTTTCACACCTTTCCATGCTCGTCTAAGGAAGGCCCAGACTCCTCTCTTTTTCTCCGTTTTGATGCCTTTGTATGACAGAAATAAATAATATAGAAATATACAACTATACTTACAACTACAGTATATGCCGCTTGCAGCAATGATTGACGTAGCATTTCACAATTACTTACCAGCTGATGTTTTTTCCACTTTGGAAGTAAACTCCACACTTGCAGCTTCCTCAGCTTCCTCGATGATGAACCTAACAAATAAATCACACAGAATACCCAATTGTATTGTACACAAAAAAGCACAACTGCAAAAATCTACATTTTAAATGTTTTTCTTTCTGCCCATGATTACATTTTATTGAAAATATAACGAGCAACTTACTCTTTAGATATTTCACTGAAGTCAGTCACTTCAGATGGTCCAGGGCAAGCAGATAATATGGAGTCTGAATCCAAATCTTCCACTACCAACTCATTCCTCTGGTTAGAGCACTCATTCTAAAAAACAGTGCTAAATTCTTAAATCAATAGGTGCCATTTAAAGAACATGCTACATTAAATAATTGTTAAAATACCCCACCATTACGTAGGAAGATCTTTATAATGTTTAAAGCCACTTTAAATCAGTTCTAAAGTAAGTGAGATTTGCAGACAACCTTTGATTTAAGATGGTGCTGCTGTTCCAGCTGGAGCTCTTTTATAATGTCCTGTTCAAGCTTTTCAAGCTCATCTCGGTGGCTCACCTCCCATGCCTGAGATAAATTCATCTCATTAATGCCACAGTTTGACAAATCTTACAGATAAAGTGTTTTGTGTTTAGTAATGAAAGCGTATATACATTTCTAGCTCTGTAATACTTGTCTATATACACTATATTGCCAAAAGTATTCGTTCATCTGCCTTCACACGCATATGAACTTGAGTGACGTCCCATTCTTAATCCATAGGGTTTACTATGATGTTGGCCGACCCTTTGCAGCTATAACAGCTTCAACTCTTTTGGGAAGGCACAAGGTTTAGGTTTAGGAGTGTGTTTATGGGAATTTTTGACCATTCTTCCAGAAGCGCATTTGTGAGGTCAGGCACTGATGTTGGATGAGAAGGCCTGGCTCACAGTCTCCGCTCTAATTCATCCCAAAGCTGTTCTATCGGGTCGAGGTCAGGACTCTGTGCAGGCCAGTCAAGTTCTTCCACACCAAACTCGCTCGTCCGTGTCTTTATGGACCTTGCTTTGTGCATTGGTGTGCAGTCATGTTGGAACAGGTAGGGGCCATCCCCAAACTGTTCCCACAAAGTTAGGAGCATGAAATTGTCCAAAATCTCTTGGTATGCGGCAGCATTAAGAGTTCCTTTCACTGAAACTAAGGGGCCAAGCCCAACTCCCGAAAAACAATCCCACACCATAATCCCCCCTCCACTAAACTTTATACTTGGCACAATGCAGTCAGACAAGAACCGTTCTCCTGGCAACCGCCAAACCCAGACTCGTCTATCGGATTGCCAGACGGTGGCAGCGTGCTTACACCACTGCATTCGACGTTTTGCATTTGCTTGGTGATGTAAGGCTTGGATGCAGCTGCTCGGCCATGGACGCACATCCATGAAGCTTTCTGTGCACTGTTCTTCAGCTAATCTGAAGGCCACATGAAGTTTGGAGGTCTGTAGCGATTGACTCTGCAGAAAGTTGGCGACCTCTGCGCCGCTGACTTCACTGTCATTTTACGTGGCTACCACTTGGTGGCTGAGTTGCTGTCATTCCCAATCGCTTCCACTTTGTTATAATACCACTGACAGTTGACTGTGGAATATTTAGTAGCGAGGAAATTTCACCACTTGATTTGTTGCACAGGTGGCATCCTATCACGGTACCACACTGGAATTCACTGAGCTCCTGAGAGCGACCCATTCTTTCACTAATGTTTGTAGAAGCAGTCTGCATGCCTATGTGTTTGGTTTTATACACCTGTGGCCATGGAAGTGATGGGAACACCTGAATTCAATGATTTGGATGGGTGAGTGAATACTTTTGGCAATATAGTGTGTCTACATAATACATACAAGTATAAATATATTGAGTACAGATGATCATTTTCTTATAGTTTCATGTCTTTCTGTTACTTTTATGCAATTATATTTTCTTACCACATTCAAATTACAGGTGGGATCCAAGATTTTCTCAAGCCTTCCCCAAAAAAAAACAATGTCACTTTATAATGTATTTTTTTTTACTAAAAAAAAAGTTCATTTAAATACCCATTAAGCACTGTAGTTTTACTTCAAATGACAAAACCTACATGTTTTTGAAGGCCATTTCCCCTCTCTGTATAATCCAGTCTCTTATATCTGGACATGTTGTATTGTCAGGAATTTCACCTGCCAGTTTAAGGACCATGAACTCCTTCAGCAGATCCCTCTACAACAAGAAATGATTGTGTGACATGACTGCAAACAAGTGCTGTGTGAGTGAGTAAATTCAGAGTGGTGCCAGTATAATGACATGAGACATAAAAACAATTGTATGCCAGTTCTGTCCCATTAAAGCCAAATGTACATACATGTATGTAATATTCCTGCATTACATGTATTGGGCTTAGATTAGTTTCTATCGGTCAGAAACATCAGGAAAAATAACTGTGTGATGTCATTAAAAGGACATTATACTATTTAAGATGACACATGAGGTGTGACTTTCAGAAGGATCATGGAGTGGTAACGTGTTGCCAAAATGTTTGAATTATGCACATATTTTCTTTCTAAGCCAAAGTGAGATTCCTAGTCCTTAAAAATTGTTGTTTTTTTTATGCATTTTCTTTACTTTTTCTCCCTTTTTTAAGCGTGTCCAATTGCCTGATTGCGTCATGCTTCCTCTCCACCAATGTCGATCCCTGCTCTGATTGAGAGGAACGAAGCTAACCCACGACCCCTCCGACACGTGGGCAGCATGGCGTATGCATATTATCACCTACACTTAGCGTTGTGTACGGAGAGACACACCCTGAGAGCACTCTTTTCTCATCTCTGTGCAGGCGCCATCAATCAGCCAGCAGAGGTCATAATTGCACCAGTCATGGGAGAGAGTCCCGCCCCATATCTGAACAACAGGCCAATCGTTGTTCATGTGGCCGCTCAGCCTTAGCCGGCAGGCAGAGCTGAGATTCGATATGATGTATTCCAGCGTGTGTTTTTACCGCTGCGCCACCTGAGCGGCCCTTAAAAAAGTTTTAAATTGACTCTGTTGACTTGTTTTAATAAAAGAAACCTGAGACAAAAGCATAATCCTCTTGGTACGCCGATTTCCCCACTACACTAAATTATTACATACTTTGCAGTATAATATTATGAAATGCAGCTTATTGTTGATGTTACCAGTTCTTGGTGGAAACACTTTTCCCAGCTCAGATCCACATTTCCTAAATATTCTTCGTACCTCTTGTATTCTCCCAGAGTGCATAGCACCTGAAATAAAACAAAAAAAGTAGTTTAGATTATGCTAAATCATAATACACTATTTCTACTCTTCTTGGATCTGAGTGTTTTAGCTCAGTAAAACGACTAAATGTTATTTTTTGCTAAAATGTTTGTATCATAGATGTATCCTATGTTAAATAGGTAAAAATCAGTAGTAATCAGTTGTAAATTATCTATCTCTCTATAAACAGTGAGACATTATTTAAAGCTAATAAAATGTTCCTTAATAAAGTCCTAAGTGCTTAATATCAGTGCTACTATCTACTTTGTCATCATGTGTAATGAGGCCCTGATTAATTAGTCGTTGTCTCCTCTCAGGCTGATAAAAAAATGCATTTAAATGTGGATCATGCAAGTCGTTGTAGGTCATGCCAGGTATGTTGGGATCCGACAAGTCGAAATCTGGAGAGTTTCTAAAAAACTGTCAGAAAAATTCATATGATACATTAAATACCTGAGCTACACAGATGTAATGATGTTCTTTTAAATAATCAGTATTCTTGTTATAATGTTTAGAATAAAACTGTGTAAATACTTACACTCTCTCCCAGTTTGCCCCTGGAGTACCAATTAGGTATTGGACTACGTGGTCTTTTGTCATTAGACATCTGCACACAAAAAAACCCAGATTAAATAAAAATTATATAAAATATTATCAGTTTATATTATAAATTATAAAGCTACAGCATGGTGGCCAAGGTCATACAGCGGTTTTCCAGGACAGGTTCCACTCGGAACAGGCTTCGCCAGGGTCGACCAAAGAAGTTGAGTCCACGTGTTCGGCGTCATATCCAGAGGTTGGCTTTAAAAAATAGACACATGAGTGCTGCCAGCATTGCTGCAGAGGTTGAAGACGTGGGAGGTCAGCCTGTCAGTGCTCAGACCATACGCCGCTCACTGCATCAACTCGGTCTGCATGGTCGTCATCCCAGAAGGAAGCTGACGCACAAGAAAGCCAGCAAACAGTTTGCTGAAGACAAGCAGTCCAAGAACATGGATTACTGGAATGCCCTGTGGTCTGACGAGACCAAGACAAACTTGTTTGGCTCAGATGGTGTCCAGCATGTGTGGCGGCGCCCTGGTGAGAAGTACCAAGACAACTGTATCTTGCCTACAGTCAAGCATGGTGGTGGTAGCATCATGGTCTTGGGCTGCATGAGTGTTGCTGGCACTGGGGAGCTGCAGTTCATTGAGGGAAACATGAATTCCATGTACTGTGACATTCTGAAACAGATCATGATCCCCTCCTTTCGAAAACTGAACTAAACCCAATTGAGCACCTGTGGCGCATCCTCAAGTGGAAGGTGGAGGAGTTCAAGGTGTCTAACATCCACCAGCTCCGTGATGTCATCATGGAGGAGTGGAAGAGGATTCCAGTAGCAACCTGTGCAGCTCTGGTGAATTCCATGCCCAGGAGGGTTAAGGCAGTGCTGGATAATAATGGTGGTCACACAAAATATTGACACTTTGGGCACAATTTGGACATGTTCACTGTGGGGTGTACTCACTTATGTTGCCAGCCATTTAGACATTAATGGCTGTGTGTTGAGTTATTTTCAGAAGACAGTAAATCTACACTGCTATACAAGTTGTACACTGACTACTCTAAGTTATATAATAATAATAATAATAATACATTTTATTTATATAGCGCTTTTCAAGATACTCAAAGACGCTTTACATAAGACAAATAATCAAAACAAATACGTACATACACCATACAAATCATAGTACAAAATCAAAATAGTACATCAACATCAAGAATAATTAAGATAAAAACAAAGAGAGCAGCATAAGACAGTTCATTAAAAATTAGCTAAATTATGAGAGAGAACAACAAATATAGAACAATTTCTTAAAATTAGACAGAAACAGGACAGATTTACATGCAATCAGGAAACTGAAAACTTTACAAGTTTTAGGATCTAGGACTTCACATTTCTGTCGTGATCTAAGTATAAAAACTATTAAAAAGAATAGCAAAAATAAAAGCATTTATTTCGTGTTGTTACAAGTTAAGTGCCATATTGAATAGATGAGTTTTGAGAAGTGACTTGAATTTGGACAGGTCAGGACAATCTCGTAGGTGTTTGGGGAGAGCATTCCATAAAGATGGAGCAGCTATGGAAAAGGCCCTGTCACCCCAGGTCCGGTGCTTGGTCCTAGAGGGTATGGACAGTAGGTTAGCCTCAGAAGAGCGAAGGCTACGGGAGGGAATGTGCTGATGGAGCAGGTCGGTGAGGTAGGATGGGGCCTGATTATGGAGAGCTTTGTGAGTGAATAGAAGAATTTTGAATTGAATGCGTTGAGCAACGGGAAGCCAATGAAGTTTTTGTAGAACAGGTGTAATATGATCACGGGAGCGAGTATGAGTAAGGAGGCGAGCAGCTGAATTCTGGATATACTGAAGTTTTTTTAGGATTTTGTTAGATGTACCATAAAGGATGCTATTGCAATAATCAATTCTGGATGTAATAAAAGCATGAATCAAGGTTTCGGCGGCAGAAAAGGAGAGTGATGGACGTAGACGTGCTATGTTTTTTAGATGAAAGAAAGCAGTTTTGGTGATGTGATTTACATGGCGGTCAAAAGAGAGGTTGCTATCAAAAATTACACCAAGATTTCGGATGTTAGAAGACGGAGACAAAGTGTCATTATCAATGGTAATTTGAAAATTTTTTGTGGTTTTTGCCAGGGTTGTAGGACCTACGATGATCATATCTGATTTTTTACAGTTTAATTTGAGGAAATTAGCTTTCATCCACAATTTCATTTCAGTGATGCAATTTGTCAGAGTGGAGTGAAGTTCAGTATTAATGGATTTGGAGGAGATGTAAAGCTGAATATCATCAGCATAGCAGTGGAAATGTAAACCATGCCGACGTATGATGTCACCAAGGGGGAGCATATAAAGAATAAACAAAAGGGGACCTAACACTGAGCCTTGGGGAACGCCTTGGGACAGTGGAGCAATGGCAGAACTACAATTGTTGATATTAACAAACTGTTGTCTGTTTACGAGATATGACCTTAACCACAAAAGGGCAGTACCAGTGATGTTGACAGAGGATTCAAGGCGGGACAGAAGAATGGAGTGATTAATGGTGTCAAAAGCTGCAGTAAGATCAAGGAGGACGAGAATATTAATTTGTCCAGAGTCTGAGGAAAGAAGAAGGTCATTTGTGACTTTGAGGAGGGCTGACTCAGTGCTGTGCTGGGGGCGGAAACCAGACTGAAATGATTCAAATAGATTATTGGAATTTAGGTGATCTTTGAGCTGTGAGGCAACAACACGTTCCAGTATTTTCGACAGAAATGGAAGATTGGAAATGGGCCGAAAGTTACTCATAATGTTAGAGTCAAGTCCAGGTTTTTTAAGTATGGGAGTAACAGCAGCCAATTTGAGTGATTGAGGGACTGAGCCAGAACTAAGAGAGGAATTGATTATCTCTGTGATAAGTGATGAGATAACTGGAAAACAACCCTTAACAAGTTTTGATGGAGCAGGATCCAAAACACAAGTGGAGCTTCGCATCCCTGTTAAGATCTCAGATAGGTCCAAATGAGACACAGGTGAGAACTGAGACAGAGGCTGGGTAATAAATTGAGATGAGATAGGCGGAGAAACAGAGATGACAGGGGAAACTGTCAGAAAATTGTGGATATTCTCAACTTTTGTTTGAAAAAATGAGAGGTAAGAGTTACACTTGTCAACTGTAAAGGAATTGGTAGTATTGTCAACTGGTTTGAGAAGTTTATTTATTGTGGAAAAGAGAGTCTTAGGATTTGTTGATCCAGCATGTATGAGTTCGGAATAGTAAGTGGATCGGGCTGCCGTAAGAGCGTCTTTGTAATGTTGAAGATAATCAGAATAAATCTGATAATGTACTGTTAGACCGGTTTTCTTATAAAGTCTTTCAAGCTGGCGTTTACGGGATTTCATTTGGTGAAGCTCAATTGTGTACCATGGTGCGGAATGACTAAATGAAACAAATTTGGTTCTCAAAGGAGCCAGCTCATCAAGACATGAGGCGAGTATGTCATTATAGTAATCGACAAGGTCAGATGAATTACTAGACAGTACAGGACAGACAGACATCTTTTTAACAAGAGAATCTGAGAAAGCAGAGGGAGAGATATATTGAAGATTCCTGAAGGATATTTTACGTTTAGCTCTAGTGATGGGCCTAGTGACCTCAATGTCCATGATGATTGTCAAATGATCAGAGACAGTAAGGTCATGGCTGGACGGCTGATGAACTAGGACACCAGTAGAGCAGACAAGGTCAAGAGTATGACCTTTTTTATGAGTTGGAAAATGTATATGTTGTGTGAAATTAAAACACTGTAACAATTCCAAAAATTCCCTGGCAAATTTACAGTTGTTGTCATCAATATGGATGTTAAAATCACCCATAAGCAGTACAGAGGATGAGAGGGCACTAAGCTGGGTTAAAAAATCTGAAAAATCAGAGAGAAAGGAAGCGTTTGGCTTTGGCGGACGATAAACTACAGCAGTGACCAGAGGAGTAGGCCCTGACAACTTGAAAGCCAGGTGTTCAAAAGAAAGAGCAGCAGGAAAAGACAAAGTGGTTATTTTAATATCATCCCTATAGACTGCAGCAACACCACCACCTCGCCCTTCCATACGAGGTTCATCAATATACGAGTATCCCATTGGCGTGGTCTGATTTAACGTAAAATAATCCAAGGGTTTATGCCAAGTTTCAGTGAGACAGAAAAAGTCTAGTTCACTGTCAGATATAAATTCACTAAGTACAGTACTTTTTGTGTTGAGTGAACGAACATTAAGCAATGCCATTTTCAAGTGGTATTGTTGTGTAGTTGGCTGTGAGGAACGAGGAAGAGAACGGAGATTTGCTAAGTCTACTCCGCGTTTCCCATCCCACTCCGTGGACAGCGTTGTCATGGAGACTACACCGCTACTGGTGTGCAAGGCAGCAGCGCTCTGATGACGTGTTTGCGGAGCGACAGTGCGCACGGCTGACCAGAAGGATGGAATAGCGTTACCGTTTCGAAGATAAACAAGCTTTCTCCGGGAGCCCCTGTGAATATAACGAGGCCGGCGAAGGAGTCCAAGCTGTTTGATGACTGAAATACACGATGTTGTCCCATGAAAAGATATAATAAAATATTTGCAGAAATGTGAGGGGTGTACTCACTTTTGTGATACACTGTATATTTAATTTCGAATTGATTGGAGTTTTGCAGGCATCAGGTTATACATTTGTTTATACATTACTCAGAAAATGAAGGGACTACTTAATCATTACAGTATAACACCAAATCTATTAAACTTTAAGGATTCAGAAACAAACATGAACGTTAGGCTATCACTGTGCTATTGTAAGTCACTTTTAAAGGGTTTCCTCCAGGAGCTCTGGTTTTCTCCCACAGTTGGCATGTAAGTGAGGTGAATTGGAGATACAAAATTGTCTGTAACTGTGATTGACATTAAGCTTAAACTAATGAATTTTGTGTAACCAGTAATTACCTGTTATGTCATGAATGTAACTAAAGTGTGTAAAACATGACATTAAAATCCTTATAAAATAAAAATATTTAGCAGACACATTTATACAATGCAACACACACACATACAGATTGAGCAATTAAGGGTTAAGGGCCTTGTTCAGTGGCACAACAGTGGTAGTAAACAAGTACTAGTCCAGTGCCTGAAACACTGAGCTACCACTGCCCTGACTGTGCTTCCAAACAAATGAGTTTGGAACAGACTAATAGCTTCCCTATTAATAAGCTTCACAGAAATATATCAATAGTAGAACCATAGATTGCACACTCATACAATTGGATCATCAGATTGTCTTCTGGAAGAACATATGTTGAGTTTTATGTGCCAAAGACATTTGCTGACATAAAGGCAACATCTTTTCCCGGGAATATTTCTCAATAGTTATTTTAGCAAGACAATGCCAGGTCTCTTTATATGCTACAAAAGTAGCTTTATTGACAGTACATATGCTTGACTGGTCTGTCTGCAGTGTAGATCTTACTCCTATTGAAAATCTGTTATGCGTTATGTAAAGGAGAATCAGACAGTGACTGAGAACTGTTGAGCAACTAAAACCAACCAAGAATGGGAGTACATTCACTGCAACAACTCTATACATTGCTCAAAAAATGAAGGGACTACTTAACCATTAGAGTATGACACCAAATCTATTAAACTTTAAGGATTCAGAAACAAACATAAACGTTAGGCTACCTGCAACATCATATAGCTTGATCAGTTTGGTGGTGGGTCAATGATCGTCTGGGAAAGAAGAATCTTGGAGGGTCGAAGGCACTAATGCTATCCTTGGATGGCAAAAGGATTGATGCCATTGACTGGCTTTCATGTCCCCCAGACCTGAATTCAATCAAGAACCTCTGGGATATTATGCATCAGTGAATCTAACACTTCCAAGTAGTGCCACAGACTGTCCAGGACCTCACTGACTCACTAATTCAGGTTTGGGAGGTGATTCCCCAGGATACCAATATCTCATGGGGTCGTACACACTACTGAGTCACAGTATGAGTTGCCATGATGAAATTCAGATAAAGTGAACCAGTCTGCATCAGGAGCATTTTATCTGTCTTTTTTTTTATAATAAAATGCATGTTGTTTGATGGTGGTTTGAGTCCTTGAAGGGTACTGGGTGTGTATGTGTGGGTTACATGGGACTTGACTGGAAACAGTTGTTTAAATATTTACCATACACGGGCCGCTCAGGTGGCGCAGCGGTAAAAACACACGCTGGAACCAGAGCTGGGATCTCGAATACATTGTATCGAATCTCAGCTCTGCCTACCGGCTAAGGCTGAGCGGCTACATGAACAATGATTGGTCTGTTGTTCAGATTTGGGCGGGACTAAGCTGGATGAGGTCTCTCTCCCATGACTGGTACAATTATGACCTCTGCTGGCTGATTGATGGCGCCTGCACAGAGATGAGAAAAGAGTGCTCTCAGGGTGTGTCCTCTCCGTACACAACGCTGAGCTGCACTGTACTCGTCAAAATGCAGGTGATAAAATGCATACGGCATGCTGCCCACGTGTCAGAGGGGGCTTCGTTCTCCTCAATCGGAGCAGGGATCGGCATTGGTGGAGAGGAAGCATGACGCAATCGGGCAATTGGACGCGCTAAAGGGAGAAAAAGGGGAGAAAATGCATAAAGAAAATATATCATATATTTATCATACACCAAATACTACTTTAGAATTGTACAACTTTTTTTGACTTACTATATTTGTGCTGGATTAATGTTTTTTGGCGAGAATAAATATTAGCATTTTATATTTTTTTCCTCCTTAATCCTAATAACAATACCTACAGACATCTGACTAATGTTGGTCCCAGTAGTTGTTCTTTTTTTAAGTATCTTTCTATTATGGTAAACCCTATATTAATAATTCTAGTCCCTAAAACTCAGATGCTTCTTGGTTCAGGATTAATAAATCTAAATTATTTGCTATATCCCTAATCTACACACAGTTGTCTTTGTCTTCAAGACAACCAGACATATCCACCCAATCATTATTTTCTCTGCCTGGTGCTCCATGTAAGACTAAACCATTGCACTCAGCAGGGGTGGTTTTTGGTTCATCCCAAACAGACCTGAAAATAAACAGGAAGCTCCCCTGGTGCTGTTGTAAATCTGACAATTACCATGGCAACCAAGTTCTTGACCCACCCCTTTAACCTAAAGTGACATGGGTCATACAGAAGCTTTGGGTTGGGAGGGAGGGAAGTCAATCATTCTAGGAACCTGCTTAACATCAGCATGTGGTGCCACACCTCTGACATTGCTTATTACTCAGAGCAATGGGGCTTTAGCAGCAGACATAAAATACAAAGGATTTAGAATGGTAAGCATAAAAACTTAAAGGTTAAGAACTTCTAACCAGAGATGTTCACAAGTCACAAAATACGAGTCCGAGTCGAGTCACGAGTCTTTAGGCTAGAGTCAGAGTCAAGTCACGAGTCAACATAATATGCACAAAACATATATTGGAAATGTAGCGTAGAAATAAACAAATAATATGTAAGTTCTGATAAAAAACAACAACAGATTAGCGACTGTATTTTGCCGTTTTACTTTCCTAGGTACCAGTTAAAAGCTTAAACTGACGTTTTGTTTTCATTGCAAATTACGGCACAGCGGCCAAAATCCCAAATACAGCAAAAAAAAAAAAACATAATACTGCTTACCTTAGCTTATGTTGTTCCAGATGCTATTACATTTATAACTGTGTGTCCCATTAGAAATATAATCCGTTATTTTGTAAATGTGCTTATAATTAAAAACTTTTCTCCAAACTTTTCCCGGTTGTGAAGTAAAACACAAACTCGTTAGAAAGCCAATCAAGCGTTTCATTGACAATCATCTGTGTGATGCTGCAAACTAAATAAATTGCATTAACAACATTTCTTACTACAAATTAAAATCAGAAGGTCTGATTGGTTTAGAAAGCGGTTCTTACAATCATTAGTGCCAATTCTGTAGGAGCGTTCCATTCACATTATCTGTTACTGTGAGGTGCACTACGTAGGGTATTCCACCATTTTAAGTAGGGAGCGATGCTTCATCACTACACCAGAAGCTGGCTGGAACATTTACCCATTGTGTGCGTTGCGGTTTAAAACGGCCGGAGCGTTATTAGAGAGTACAAAATGACACAATCAGAATGATGTCGGATCATCATATATATATATATATATATATATATATATATATATATATATTAGGGCTGTCAAACGATTAAAATTTTTAATCGCGATTAATCTCAGAATTTCATATAGTTAATCGCGATTAATCGCATTTAATCGCATTTTTTAAAAATCTGTGTAAATGTTATAGAAAACAAGGATTTTTAAGTGAAATGTTACAATTAAAATGGTGAACACATTTTATGCTAAATGTACTTATGTTAAAAACTGCTGGGACAAGAGAAAACTGTAAGGGAGTTTTATTCACTCAAGAGACCCTTGACTTCGTATAAATGTCAGATTGTAGGTTAAAATTTCTCCATCAGCAAACATTGTGAGTGTGTTTTGACCCTTTGGGGCTTCCATAGTGCATGGAATAGCATGCTTGGCTAACAGTATGACTCTAGCTTAACAGTATGACTCTAGCTGTTTGCTATTCGGTAACAGAGGAAGTAATAAAGTATTCTGCTCCCGACAACTTGTGAATATACCGTGTATTTATTTCTTTATTAAGCAAGTGCATCATTATAATGCTCGGTTACATTATGTTAACAAACCGCAAATGAAACAAACGGTGGCAAGTCCGACGTTAAAACGTTGGTGCACGGTCAAGTCTCAACATGAACTACGGATGACTCGCAGCGCCAAATAGAATTTGCGTTAACGGCACTATTTTTTTTTAATCGCGTTAAATTGAGATTGCGTTAATGCGTTATTATCGCGTTAACTTCGACAGCCCTAATATATATATATATATATATATATATATATATATACGTATATATACACACATATATATGTATATACATATATATACATAAATATATATACATATATTGTATATATATATATATATATATATATAATTGTCACACGTAACTAATGTTGCTGACTTTTGTTATCCACAAGTCATTTTATGCGAGTCACGAGTCGAGTCAGAGTCATTCAAAACGAGTCGAGTCTGAGGTCGCTGTGTGTGGAGACTCGAGTTTTTTAACTTTAAATGCTGTGCAACCCTGAGCAACCCTGATTAGCAGATGGGTCAGAGGAGGCGTGAGTAGAAAATACACCCTCCTCAAATGCAATGGATCCCCAGCAGTGGAGCACAAATTGACTACGTTAAATTGGGAGAAAATGCATAAATAAATTTAAAAAACAGATTGCATTTAAATATGACAAATATAATCTGAGTTTGTTTGTTTTATTAGGATTTTAACGTCATGTTTTACACTTTGGTTATATTCATGACAGGAGACGGTAGTTACTCATTACACAATGAGGTTCACAAGGTTATATCCAACACAGTCATTGACGATTTAGTATCTTCAATTCACCTCACTTGCATGTCTTTGGACTTTTGGAGGAAACTGGAGCTCACAGAGGAAATCCACTCAGACACGGGGAGTACATGCAAACTCCACACAGAAAGGACCCAGATCGCCTTACCTGGGGATCGAAGGAACCCAGGAACCAAGTGCTACCCACTTAGCCACCGTGCCAACCTATAATCTAAGTAACTTTGACTGTAGGGTGGTTGTTGCTGTCTGTAAGTCAGAAACTGTTGATCATCTGGGATTTTAATGCAGAAAAAACAGTGTGCCAGTTCTGCTGGTGGATATGCGTAGTTGATTAAAGAGGTCAATGACTGATAGTCAGACTGGTTCGGTCTGACAGAAAGGCAAATGTTAATCAAATAATCACTCTACAAGCACGGTAGTGGTTAGAAAAGAATCTCATAATTTAAAACATGTCAAACCTACATCATTTCCATTCCTGTCAGACTAGAACTGTAGCTTGACATCTTAAACTGATTTTATGAATGTGGCAGTGAGTTCAGTGTACCTCAATAGCATTCCCAGTCATGAAGTCTAAATCTGCTAACTTTCCTAATATAGTGCACAGTGTTTGTTGCTTATTAAGATGCTGGACAAGGCAGGAATATGAAATTGAGTATTTATAGTAAATTGTTTTGACTTAATCTGTGAACAAAGTTCATTTGGTTGTACTAGGACTAAGATGGTAAATTAGTGCACATTCAGCTTTGCCTAGGGCAGGACTAGGAGAAGTGCCATCTATGCACATTTATCCTTTACATTCCATTTCACGCATCTGCCATTGGCACTGCTTCATGCATATCCACAGGGCCAAAGGTTAGCTTCTAATGGCAGAATAAGGAGTTTGTCATCAGGAGAGGCCCAGTTCTCTCTTTCTTTTCCTCCACCCCACCCTCCCTTCCTCTCTAACTCACTATAATTCTATTAAAATATAAAGATATCACAATGAAGTTATGTAGCATGAATATTAGGTGTATGCTTAAATTACCACATAAATTATCATTAAATTTATGTTTACTGTTAAATCTGAATGGGTGGAGGATTATGATTGTACAGATTGGTTTTAGTTTATATGTGTCATATTGCAGAAGTTACCATACACACTGCTGGTCATAACCAACGGTAAGCAGTAAAGGTGCCAGTTTGTACATCTTCCTACACCAGTGGTTCTCAACCTGGAAGCCTAAAGCGGGTCCCGTTGCATTTAATTGAGAAGAGTAAAAAAGAATCACAAGTAATAGGACAGGAAAATCAATATGTTATTGGCATATGAGATTTGCTGTGATGTCATATAGATATATTTTGAACTACCTATGTTGGGTCTTTAAGAATAGACAGTGAACAGCGACTAGGAAAGATTCTGATTCAGTTTTTAAATCAGATCACAACACCTTTTGTCATCCCTGCTGAAAGCGGAGGAGTAATATCATAACTAATGCCCTACCTAAATCACAGGCCGTGAAAATCGCTGCATGGACCGTGTTATGAGCCGTCTCCCACGAAAAGAGAAGTTTCCTGTGTAAAATTGAAAATGTAATGTTTGTGTTCAGCGATTTAACATTTTTCATTCACTTGGCGTATGAAATATGAGGCGCAATATGCAATATGAGGCAGTCCTAGCAACCATACGGTAATTACGTTAGTGTAACTTTTCATCTTGTAGTGTTCTGACTAAGGCTGCATCCGAAATCGCATACTTCCATACTAAACAGTACACGAAAGCAGTATGTGGGAACGGGTAGTATGTCTGAATACTTAGTATGCGAAAAGTACTCATATGACCTACTGTGATAGTTTGTGTACAGTTAATTTCACTGTTACACTAGCAATCGTTGAAGTCTAAATCAGCTAAAACACCACTCAAAACTCACAACCAATTCTGCAGAGGCAAAACACGGACAGTCATTTTTGAGAAGGGCGCTATTAAGGTAGTTGTGCTGTGTATTGTAGCTTCCATTTATTCTATCATTCAATTTCTGAGTGTTATTTAATGACTGCCATGAAATGTGGCACTTTTCTCTGTCATCTGTGATTTTTGAAAAACGAGGTCCGTGAAATTAAGCACATTTTCCTGGGAATTTAGTAGGGCTCTAATCATAACCCATGTCAAGGGGGTCCCAGAAAAAATTGAACACAAGGGGTCTAAGAGAAAAAGATTTTGAGAACTGCTGACCAAACTGGGGAACTTTGACAGAAAAAGGTCTGGACACAAAGCCACAATAACATCAACAAGTTTGAGGGTTTAAAGGTTGTGCGATGGGCATTTTAACTCTGATCAACACAAGTTTCAGTTTTAACTCTGAAGAGAAGACTTTAGATCAACTGAAAGTAAGCTAACATAGCAAAATAGGAAAAAAAAACTTGACTTTACCATGCAGCACCCCTACTGAACTAGTGATGACTGATAAATGGGTTAATCAAGATTTAAAATTGCTTGATGCAACACAGCATCAGTGGGGGTAAACACTGGTTTTGTGAAAGGCTCTCATCTCTGCCATCTTCATTCCAACACTGGTATTTTTTGTTTTGACAGCTGTTTGACTAAATGGGATTGTATATATGCTTAAACTTCTAAGTCCATCTTTGCTTATGTGTGTGACCTGGCGTCCATGACCCTGGCAACGTGTGGGGTTTATGTTTTATTAAATTGTATGGGCTGCTAGAATTTTTTTTTAATGCTACCATGTTTGTATGTGTGTGTTTCAGTGGCTGAATAATCAACTAAAGTAAGTAATAAAAGAACTACAGCAGTTAGAGAGGGCCAAATTCAGCTTAACTCTGAAATGTATCAATTAAAACTTTGAATTTTACATAGGCTTGAAAATGCCAGCATCTGTTAATTTTCTACCAATTTCCTGTGACTTATCATTCCAGATCAAATAACAGGCACAATCCACATATTAGCTAACCTGCTTACACCTTTTCTGTAAAAAAGTCTGAAGTATTTTGCAGTACTTGGAGAACACAAAAACCTCTGCAAAAACAATAACACCAGCATAAAAAAATGGAGCTGTGGGACACCATTACTTTCTGTTACCTAGTCCTTTATGGGTAACAATAGATTGCCAAGTTGCTAAAACATGTACTTTATTAATAGTTCATTAAAGTATTTTAAGCATTTTAGCATCACAAATCACACTCTGTGCTTGATGCAACAACATGCCAATAAAATTAGAGTGCAGGTGGTAGTCACAGACTGTGTTAAGTTATATATCAAGTATGTCTAGGATACACAGGTTACCATTTGCAAACTGAATCACTGTCCGAAACGATTTTTTTCAAACAAATTATTCATTGTAATCGAATCAGGGAGCTGTGCTCTTATCTATGGTAAAGATTTCTTCTTTTCGCTCACACAAATGAATCAGTTCATTTGTGAAAGAGATTAATTCGTGGTTCAGGTCTTAAAAACAGCTACTTCCGACCAGGGCAGCAAGTATAGGGTGACTGGCATCCTTGAGCGATTGTCAGATTTGCTTTTCTATAGCATTTGGAGCCTAAAGCTGAAATTGCAGATAGAACAATGCTATCCCTGTCTAAAAGTGCTGAAGTACTTCATTAGATAAATGGTCCTTATTATCTAGGCTGCTGATTCAGATAAGCCAGACTGTAAGGTTACAGAGGGCCCAACACCCCAGTTGTGCTTATCCAGAAACACCCTGTCCTTCATTTAAACCTTTAACCCAATTTAATTTCCTTAGTTATGCAATCGTGCAGTAAACAAGCGACTGTCTAGAATCTGTGTTGCCTTTAATTTGATACCTTGGTAATTTGTTTTGAATTAAATAGAATCATACCTTTAAAATAAAGTGAACGCAAGACAAGATATGATTTAGCCAGATGCTGATACTTTAAATAAATAAAAGTTAATGTTTCTTTTTTCTATTTGTATCCCAGAAAAGCTTGTAATAACTTTTAATACGTTTTCAGATTAGTATGTTTATTAATACATCACATGGCATCATATTTTAGACTTAAGCACAGAAGTTGTCTGGCTAACAGATACACTTGTAAAAGACGTGTATGAGATTTCAATAATTTCTACAGATTGTTTGTTGTTGATAATATACACCGATCAGCCATAACATTAAAACCACCTATTTGTTTCTACACTCACTGTCCATTTTATCAGCTCTATTTACCATATAGAAGCACTTTGTAGTTCTACAATTACTGACTGTAGTCCATCTGTTTCTCTGCATGCTTTGTTAGCCCCCTTTCATGCTGTTCTTCAATGGTCAGGACTCTCCCAGGACCACTACAGAGCAGGTATTATTTGGGTGGTGGATCATTCTCAGCACTGCAGTGACACTGACATGGTGGTGGTGTGTTAGTGTGTGTTGTGCTGGTATGAGTGGATCAGACACAGCAATGCTGCACCTTACTGTCACAGCTGGACTGAGAATAGTCCACCAACCAAAAATATCCAGCCAAGGGAAAAGTTTGGAGGTTTTTAATTAGAAGCACAGATTTACACAGTTATAAATTTAATAGCACCTGGAAGAACATAAGATAAGGTAAGTAGTGGTTATGATTTTTTTTGCTGTGTTTTGGATTTTGGCCACTGTGCCGTGCAGTGAAAACAAAACATATCAGTTTAAGCTTTTAACTGGTACCTTCTTGTTACAGAAATTACATTCATTTGCACAATGACTAGGAAAGTAAAGGCACTGGCCTAAAGACTTGTGACTTGACTTGGACTCTGGCCTAAAGACTCGTGACTTGACTTGGACTCTGGCCTAAAGACTCGTGACTTGACTTGGACTCTAGCCTAAAGACACGTGACTTGACTTGGACTCTAGTCTAAAGACTTGTGACTTGTCTCGGACTCTAGCCTAAAGACTCGTGACGTGACTTGGACTCTAGCCTAAAGACACGTGACTTGACTTGGACTCTAGTCTAAAGACTTGTGACTTGACTCGGACTCTAGCCTAAAGACTCGTGACTTGACTTGGACTCTAGCCTAAAGACACGTGACTTGACTTGGACTCTAGTCTAAAGTCTTGTGACTTGACTTGGACTCTAGCCTAAAGACACATGACTTGACTCGGACTCTAGCCTAAAGACACGTGACTTGACTTGGACTCTAGTCTAAAGACTTGTGACTTGACTCAGACACTAGCCTAAAGACTCATGACTTGACTTGGACTCTAGTCTAAAGACTTGTGACTTGACTCTGACTCTAGTCTAAAGACACGTGACTTGACTTGGACTCTAGTCTAAAGACTTGTGACTTGACTCAGACACTAGCCTAAAGACTCGTGACTTGACTCGGACTCTAGCCTAAAGACTCGTGACTTGACTCTGACTCTAGCCTAAAGACTCGTGACTTGACTCGGACTCTAGTCTAAAGACACGTGACTTGACTTGGACTCTAGTCTAAAGACACGTGACTTGACTTGGACTCTAGTCTAAAAACTTGTGACTTGACTCGGACTCTAGCCTAAGGACTCGTGACTTGACTTGGACTCGTATTTTGTGACTTGTGAACATCTCTGCCTTAAAGCTTCTTTGAGCATCCAAAAAAGTGGAAATCAGATGGCGCTAAATCTGGACTATAAGCTCTCTCTCAGTCTCACAGACATGACCAATTACTACTCCTCCCCCCTTCACCGTTTCCAACCAAAATATAAAAGTGATCTTATTTTTGACACAGTACATTTTTCGAAATCTCAAACTAAAAAACTGAAAATGAAAAAGGGCTATTCTGTTTGCAGCCACATTGATTGCTAAAATTTTCTATGAAATAAATTATATTTCTATTTCAGCATAATATCACAAAGCAAGTTTCCTGATGACATGGTTTGTTGAGTTTGGTGTGGTGAAACTCCAGTAGCCTGCAAAGAGCCCTGATCACATCCCCAATTAACTCTTTCAGAATGAATTGGGACAATCGATCTAGACCTTCTCTTCCAACATCAATGGCTGACCACATAAATGCACATGTATTTTCACAATCACACTCCAAAACCTTGTGAAAAGACTCTCAGAGGAGGCTGTTGTAGCTATTTTAATGCCCATAGTCCAAAGACAGTATTACGTAAATGGCTAGCTTGCTCAATCTCTCCCTTTTCCATAAGTGAAGTGTTAGCGATCCTGACTGAAGATGTAATGGGTTAACACAAACCAGATTCGTACCCCTTTAAATTGGAGTAATTCTCTGGCCCTCTGATCATTTGTTCATCGCTGACATAAGGGTTGGATCAGGGCCTGGCAGGCTGATGCAAGTGTGGAGGGGAGAGCTCTCTGTGCAAGGGGGCTTGCAGGGGGTAATCCATTTTTTTATTCTGTCATATCTGTCAAAGGTAAGAGAAAAGAAAATGAGTGGAAAAGTTGGGGTGTCATTTTGCACTTTAGAACCCTTATGGTTGTAATGTTCTCTCAGTGAGGGCAACCACAGGGGGTCTGTGAGTTTCACAAAAATAAACGTGCACACATGCACAAATACATGCGCACACACACCTCGGTAGTAATGCACTACTGCAACACTTTTCATTTCTATTAACACTGCCACATTTTGTTTACACTAGGTCACAAAAGTTCACATATAAAATTGACTAGAACCCCTCTGACACATGCACATTTACCCAAGAATTTAACAGTAATTTACTAGAAAGGTGTTAAAGGTGAACTTACCCCAGAGTGTAAATCCCAGGTAGACTTACACAGCAAAACTTAATACAACCCCAAATCAGAAAAAGTTGGGACAGAATGGAAAATGCAAATATAATAAAATAAAAATGACTTTTATTTGATTGCAGACAGTTTGAACCCAATATATTTCATGTTTTGTCTGCTCAACTTCAAGTTGGGATGGGGCAATTTAGGGCTAGTAATGAGGTGAAAAAAACAAAAAATTATGTGATTTCAGCCGCTCAGGTGACGCAGCGGTAAAGTACACTATAACACCGGAGTTGGGGTTTCGAATCCATCGTATCGAATCTCAGCTCTGCCTTCCGACTGGGCTGGGTGGCTGCATGAACAACGATAGGCTGTTGTTCATAGGGTTAGAGGGTAAAAAAGTCAGATCATAGGTCCTCATAACTGGTGCAACTGCGGCCCCTGCTGGTTGACTGGCTGAGGAATAATGCTGATGGGGGCGTGGCCCTCTGTACACAGTGCCCGTCAGTGTATGAACTCGACTCGTGCAGGTGAAAAATGCAGTATTGACTGTACATGCGGGAGCAAGCGTATGTCAGTTGAGAGGCGTCCTCAGTCAGCGGTGAAGGGTCGAATCGGTATAGAGGACGCATTCAGGGTAATTGGACACGACTAGATTAGGGGAGAAAAATTGGGGGGAAAAGTGGGGAAAAATGATGTGATTCCAAACAGGTGATGTCAACAGGTGATTGTAATCATGGTTTGGTACAAAAGCAGCATCCAGGAAAGGTTGAGTCTTTGATGAGCAAAGATGACCAGAGGATCTCCAGTTTGTCCACAAATGTGTGAGAAAATGATTTAAATGTTTAAAAACAATGAACCTCAAATAAAGATTGGAAGGGATTTGCATATTCAGAATCGGGAGGAATTTTAGTGCGTAAAGGCCAAGGGTGCAAGCTTAAGCTGAACGCCTGTGATCTTTGATCCCTCAGACGGCACTGCATCAAGAACCACCACTCAACAATAGCTGATATAACCACATGGATGAGGGATTACTTTGTCAAGCACTACAATACAGAGTTACATGCACAAATAACAGTTACGACCTCTGCCGGCTGATTGATCTAAGCGTCTGCACAGAGTAGGAATTATTCGTTGATCAGGGTGTAGCTCTCTGTGCACAAGGCTGATCTACATATGAACTCGCAGGTGAAAAGATGCAGTCGGCTATTGCTCACGTGTCGGAGGGGTCAGTTCGCTCTCCTCAATCAGGGCAGGGGGGTCAGCACCAGTAGAGAGGAAGAATAATGCAATTGGGAAAAATTTGGACGTGCTAAAAATCAGGAGAAAAAGAAAAAAAACCCCACTCTTTACATTGTGATATTTACATTGTGATTCTCGAGCACTCGCATAAAGTTAAAATATGTCTGCTATTAAATTAAATAAATGTGCTGAGATGAAGACAGTTTGCATTATTAGTCTCTAGGGGTGAAATGTTTGTTTGGCAAAGTATACATAAACCAGTAAGCCATTAATCATGTGTGTCAAAACTGGTACAATCTCAGACCATTGTAAGCTAAGCTGTAACAAACAACGTGGTAGGTCATAAGGGACAGGACAGTAACAAATAAATGAGTCACAGATAACCTAAACCATATGAAATGAGACTAGTTGAGGGAGAAACAGCTGTACTAAATGCTAAACAATGCTGTCTAAAGCAAAACAATGCTTCAAAATCAAACCTATGTTGTGTAATAGGTAAAAAGAGTAAAAGAGTTTTGGCTTGGGACTGAGGGAATGTTTTGGGTACAAACAGGCACTAAATGTGACACACCTCTACAGTAGACCCTTGACCGTTTACCATACGAACATTTTGGGTTATGAGCGATCTTTTCCAACTTAACGTACAAACAAATTTCGGATTACGAACCACAATTTGCGAAACACGTGACGTCATGAACAAGTTGACTCCGACCATCTCTCTCTCTCCATATATATATACAGTGAGCGAACATTCGGACAGTGGACGGTGTTTTTCCGATGTTTTCTTTATATTTTGTAAAATTCAATATTAAAATGGCCCCAAAGAATGTGCAGAGAAAGCGCAGTGGTGAGAAAAGGAAAAAAATTACTACTATGTGTTGTGTTGTGTAATTTTTCCTGCCAGTAGCTGTCACTGTATATCAGACAGAGGGGACAGTGAGTGAGAGAGAAGAAGGAAGATGGCTGAGTAAAGTATTCTTTCTTCCGTGCAGTTACACCTACAAAATACAACAATATTGAAATAAAGAAGGAAATAATAGAGAAATATGAGAGTTATTGTTGTTTCTGGTAGATACATTTTATAAAAAAAAAGAAGGAAATTTATTATGGTGTATGGTACAGCACACATACTGTACTGAAATGTGATGTGTGTTTTTATGTACAGTACTACTGTGTATTGTTGTTTATTATTGTTTATTACAGGAATGTCTATTCTATCATTTAAGACTGAACGGAAAATATACTTGTATTTATAACAAAAAAGACCATTTAAGACGTTAGAAGGGTTAGTTAAGGGGGTGGTTTGGGAGGTCTGGCACGGGTTAATTCTGTTGACATGATTTTTTATGGAAGAAACAGGTTTAACTAACGAACATTTTGACTTAAGAACAACCCTTCGGAACCAATTACATTCGTAAATCAAGGGTCTACTGTATCTTGTTTAATGAACCATGATCCTGCCATACTTTTTTTTTAGCAAGAAAGAAAGAAATCCTAAAAGACCATCAGGTAATGTCTCAGCTGACTTGAGCCAGCCTAATCCTAACCTCATTTGCTTTCAGTTTAACTGATGTGGTGACACATTTCCATTTTCAGCATTTAGCAGACGCTCTCATAAAGAGTCACTTACAGAAGTGCTTCCTCAGTAAACTTACTCTAGTACGAGTAGTGCTGGGCGATTTTCACGATTAATGCGGTTAATTCGAATTAACGTTTCAACATGATTTTAGAAATGTGACAATCGCGATTGTACAAGTTTACATACCTTATATTTTAATTAAATAACCAACAAAAGCTATTCTCACAAACCACCTCTGACAGGTCTGTGCGCTAACACACACAGGAGGGGGTGTGTTCAAAAACCTACTGCGCTCTCTACATAGACGCATTTTACGTCATTCTCTGCACGCTCCCGAGAAGTATGGAGAACGATGCAAGGCAAAGAACGGAGTTATTTTCAAATGTAAATAAATTATTACTGAATTTCAATTTGTTTGAATGTGTACGAGTGTTTTTATTTGCAAGTTCGGGGTTGTCAGTGACAATTTAACCGTTTTCGGTACACAGAGGAAGATGTTAGTTCACATGCTAGCGCGTTGTGCCACCTCATCCCATTGGTTTGACTGGCACGATGCTAAATGTGTTAGCTTAGTAAGCAAAACACAATTGTAATCGCTGTCTAAGTAGTGCGTTCGAATAACTTATAAATTGATGACTTATTAGAATCTTCTCTACTGAGGCAGCTGCCTATGTAGGCAGTAGAGAGCAAGGTAGCTCACTAGGTTTTGGAACACACCCAGGATAATGTTAATGTAAAGAGGTTATGCTTGCACATTATTTAAAGTGAGAGTTGTTTGTGAGCTATTGTTATCGGAATCGAGAATCGTTAATAAATTTGGAAATAATCGAGATTTTACTTTTTTGCAATATCGCCCAGCCCTAAGTACGAGTAGACAATAGTCTGTGATCATAAACGTACTGAATCCCAGTTAGAACAAATATAGGTAGAAGGTTAAATAAAAGAATAATTGATAGAAAAATTAATAAGTCCATGTTGGTTTGAATTTAGGTGCTCATTTTATTTTAATTTTTTTAAGATGGCAAGAGACTTAGCTTTTCTAATAGACAGGGGAAGTTCATCCCACCACCTGCATGCTAGTATAGAGAAGAGCCTTGATGCCTGTCTTCCTTGAGGTCTGAGTAATGGACCAAGAAGCTGTTGGGTGATGGGGCAATGATAAGGTTGGGTTTTAAATTAGCTGTAGGGGTTTGATAATAGACATGGAAGCACCTGCCAGGAGAAAATCTGAGTGCCTTCCATAAAGGGAAATCTTTTTGATGTTGTAGAAGAAAAACTGGCATGATCTTGTCATGTTAGCAACATGAGCCGAGAAGGACAGCTGGCTATCCAGGACAACACAGAGTTTATGTACATTATAAGACGATTTCATCTGAGAGTCATTGAAAGAAACAACTAGGTTTTGGCATGGAGACTGATCTTCAATAATACTTATCAGTTCAGTCTTGTAAGGGTTAAGTTTCAGGTGATGAGCTGCCATCCATAGTGAGATATCTGCCAGACTTGGGTGTCTGAAGTAGAAAATGACAGAATGAGTTCAAGTCCACATAAAAGGATAAGAGAAGGAAAAGGAGAAGAGAGGATATGACCTTACCAAGAGAGTGGGTGTAGATGGAAAATGGAATAGAACCAAGTACAGAGCCCTGTGGGACAACAGTTAAATGACTGACTGTAGATCCCCTCTGTGATATCTGGTAACAATACCCTTCCAGGTTGGAAGCGGTCTACTGCCATGCTAAACTAGGTTATTTTGAGGTTGGACAAGAGAATGCTATGTTTTACTGCATTGAAGGCTGCAGATAGGTCAAGGAGAATCAAACTGATAACAATGTGGCTGCTTTGGCAGCATGAAGCTACTTGTGACAGCCACAAGGACTGTTTCTGTGGAGTGTGATGCCTTGAAGCTAGACTGATACTGATCTTGGAGGTCATTCTGAAAGAGATGAATAACAGATTAAAGACAGCCTGTTCAAGTATTTTGGACAGAATGAGAGGAGTAATATAGGGTGACAGAAGATGTTTGTTGTGTCCAGTTTCTTAAGAACGGGTACAATCTGTACCTTTGTGAAAGCTGTAGGGACAATACCAGATGTTTAGGATTTGGTGATGATGGGTGTGATGAAGGAGAGAAGGTCTTGGGAGATTTCCTGAAGAATTGTAGATGGAGTAGGAGCCAGTGGGCAGGTTGTCGAGTTGCTGGATGAGAGTAGTTGTGCAGTTTCTTTGATAGTGAGTGAGTTAGAGGGTTGAATCACCATTCAGTTTAAATTTTCACCACTTTCTCTCAGCTGCCTCTGATAACCAAGGAGCAGGGTGAGAATGTTTTCCTGGATTGAAGAATAGAGGGCAGAGACGGTCAACTGACAAAGAAAATGAGGAAAGGAAGGTATTAGTAGCAGTGTTAAGTGGGAGGGTGGAAGGCACACAAGGGTATAGCAAGGAACTTAAAATGTCAGAGATCAGGGAAGAAAGAGATTTTGGTGAGTAGGGTTGGAAACAGGAAGGGCTGGGAGCGGAAAGGAAAAGGTGTAGGAAGAGGATAGGGCTGCCAGTATGACTAAGCTTTCTCTAGTAATCCATGCCTCAGCCGTTCCCAAGAAGTCAAGGAAGTTGGATGATGCAAAGGAAGAGATGAAGGCCTGTGGGATGTATGAACAGGTAGTGGTGGGTAAGACATGCTGGAGAGAAGATTATTGGCAATCACAAGGAAAGGATCTGTGAATGGGAAGAAACTGCTTGTTAAATGCTTACCCAAAAGTACTTGTAGTTGGTGCATCTTCATTTATCTGTACTGCTACTGACCTCCACTTCTGACCTAGGAGAGCTGTGACTAACACACGCACCCTCAGACACGTGTGCAGTAGCCGACTGCATCTTTTCACCTGCACACAACTAGTTCATATGGGGCTCAGTCTCGCTCACAGAGAGTCATGCACTTATCCCCATTGTCCCCCGACTCTCAGCCAGCAGAGGTTGTAATTGCATAAGTTATGAGAAATCCCTTTCGGCATCTAATCCAACAGACGAGCCAAGCATTGTCTGTGCAAGTGCCCAGCTCGGTGAACTCCCAAGTTCGAGATGTCAGCTCTAGTGTGCTAGTGTGTTTTACAGCTGCGCCACCTGAGCGGCAGAAAGACCATTTCTAAAGTCTTTTTTAAGTTAAGCCCCGCCCCAGTTGATCCATTGGGATCTTTTACTGCCTTATGTTGGCCTTTTTCATTTAATATGCAATGACTGAAATAGAAGATGTAAAAACATATATGCTCAAGTATACAAAAGGGTAAAGAGGGATAACCAGTTGTTTTTGAATAGGTGTGTGTTTATTAAGATTGGTCTAAGGATCTCGTACAGTTATCAACTAATATGGAATACTGTATAACCAATGATGAACAATGGCCGCTCAGGTGGCGCAGCGGTAAAACACACTAGCACACCAGAGCTGACATTTCAAACCCAGCAGGCTGGGCGGCTACACGAACAACGATGGGCTGTTGTTCATACAGGGTGGGAGCCAGAGCCGAGACCTCATAACTGATGCAATTACGACCTCTGCTGGCTGGTTGATGGCGCCTGCACAGAGTTGAGGAATAATGCGTTGATCAGGGTGTGGCTCTCCGTACACAAAAGCTGATCCGCATATGAACTCGCCACGTTCAGGTAAAAAGATGCAGTCGGCTACTGCAAATGTGTCGGAGGGGGTGTGTGTCAGTCTTACTCACCTCAATCAGGAGTGGAGCTCAACATCAGTAGAGAGGAAGCGTAATGCAATAGGGTAATTGGATACGACTAGATTGGGAGGAAAATTGGGGGAAAAACAATGATGAACAGTGAAGTTACATCAAAATAAAAGACTTGATGTAGTGTGTGTATGGCTGTAATAATTACATTTTAAGAAAATGAAAAGAGACCGTTCTCATTACAGCTGTCTCATTATAAGCATGTGACAGCAGACAAAGTTTGTTAGTAAAATCCAATTTTCTAATTTTCTGGAAAGTCATGTGGAAATATTTAACTTCTACACTAAGCAGATATTATGCTGTACTTCCTAAACAACTGTGGCATTATTTCAGTTTTCATTCATTTATTCATTATTCATTTTACCACCGCTGTACCCAGTCAGGGTCATGGTGGGTACAATTCATGGGGCGAAATTCAGGAACCACCCTGGACTGATCACCAGTCCATCACAGAACGATAATTTAAATTTTTTACATGTATTATTGTTCCTTCAAGCACACCAGCTATTGAACTTAATTAATGGCTACCACGTGCTTTCCTCAAGGCATGTCACACTGGCTACTGCATCTTTGTAAACTTATACACCGATCAGCCATAACATTAAAACCACCTCCTTGTTTCTACACTCACTGTCCATTTTATCAGCTCCACTTACCATATAGAAGCACTTTGTAGTTCTACAATTACTGACTGTAGTCCATCTGTTTCTCTGCATGCTTTGTTAGCCCCCTTTCATGCTGTTCTTCAATGGCCAGGACCCCCACAGGGTGGTGGGTCATTCTCAGCACTGCAGTGATAATGACATGGTGGTGGTGTGTTAGTGTGTGTTGTGCTGGTATGAGTGGATCAGACACAGCAATGCTGGTGGAGTTTTTAAACACCTCACTGTCACTGCTGGACTGAGAATAGTCCACCAACCAAAAATATCCAGCCAACAGCGCCCTGTGGGCAGCATCCTGTGACCACTGATGAAGGTCTACAAGATGACCAACTCAAACAGCAGCAATAGATGAGCGATCATCTCTGACTTTACATCTACAAGGTGGACCAACTAGGTAGGAGTGTCTAATAGAGTGGACAGTGAGTGGACACAGTATTTAAAAACTCCATCTGATCCACTCATACCAGCACAACACACATTAACACACCACCACAATGTCAGTGTCACTGCAGTGCTGAGAATGATCCACCACCTAAATAATACCTGCTCTGTGGTGGTCCTGTGGGGGTCCTGACCAATAAAGAACAGAGTGAAAGCAGGCTAAAAAGGTATGTAGATAAATAGATGGACTACAGTCAGTAATTGTACAACTACAAAGTGCTTCTATATGGTAAGTGGAGCTGATAAAATGGACAGTAAGTTTAGAAACAAGGAGGTCCCTTCTTCAGTACAGAGCTCACAGATTTCTGGGATTCTCTCATTGACTAACAGGGATAACAGATAGCGTATCAAGCTGAAATTCATAAACTGTTTTCTGTTGCACAACTGTGTGTTTTTGATATCCAAAGGCAAATAAAGGGCTGAAGCCTCTCTGACTGTGTTTTGCCAGGTGAAAAGTGACTCAACAGCCTATGGGAATTGAGCCCCCCTGCTGCTCTGAGTGATTATTTCACAACTAATGGAAAGACAACCCAGAAGACACTAATGTAATGTCATGCTTTTATTTATGCAACATGTTCTTTTCAATCTGGTCAGATGGGACAGATCATTTAGACATAATTATGCCCCATGGAACTATTCAGCATTATAAATCTTCAATTAGCTTATTCTGCATTCTGTTGGTTTTGTATTATGTGGAAGGTGTGACAGCGCAAGGAACCAGGTAATTATATTGTTAAACTCTGTGACTTGAATATTTGACTTTTTTGTGTGTTGCAGGCATTAAATTCTAAATGTATTTCTATTTACAAAATTTGTACTGTAGTTAGTGAAAGCATTGGAAATCTTTCTACTTTTGTCAGTTAAATAAAACTTTAGGAATATTAACAAATAACATTCTTTTATACCCAGTTATGATACCATCACCTGTTACCAATTCACCTGCTTATTGTGACATATGTTAAAAGGATGGAACTTGAATATTCTACTGTAGTTCTTAAACTCTAAAAAATGAGTGTGTTGCAGGCATCAAATTAGGCTGATCAGTCAAAACATAAAAAAATATTTGTACATTTGCCAGTTAAATAAAGCTTGAGGAGAGTTAACAAATAATAGATTCTCATCCCAAAATCAGTGTGTTGAGATAGCTTGCTGTTTCTGGTTTGAAAAGTGACATTTTCAACATATTGGTGGGGTTGTGGTGCATCATACCTCATTTGTGACTGTCTGAAGGCCTCTTAATGCTCGTACAAAGGATGCTTCGAACAGCCTGAAAAAGCCGTCCTTTGAACTTGCTTTTGTTGTTTTGATGATGACCTGCAGACATGGTTTGCACTTTTAAACTCAAATTAATAAGCACTGACACTGAGCGCAAATTGTTGCCAGTTGTTTACATACCCAGTCATTAGCAAAGTAATGAAGAGAAACTCCAGTCCTAGGGCTAATTATAAACTAGGCGTGTGTATCAACAAATAAATTACTCAGGGGATTAATTCAATGCTATGCTCTCGCCAATTGCTTTATCAGTGAAAATATTTCAATGAGGTAATATTCAAACACAACCCCTAGCCTATGAGCCATGTTTAGAGAAAAAGCACACATCATACGTTCAGTTTCTTGGCTCTGGAACATGCTTCATCCTGACCTTGTTTTAAATTCCTTAGAAATGAAGCATGTCCAATTGTTGTGCATGCAGCGTAGTGCTCTTTTATCCCAAAGCAAAAGAACCAAAAGCCTTTGCAAACATAAGGGGGTGTCTTGGACCCACATTAGGTTAGCCTTTACACATAATGCATCCCATCTGTGTGTGCTCTCCCATTTTCTCTGTACAAACCGGGGACATAAGCAAATGCACTTGGGAAAAAAGATTTACTCTTAAGGGGGTAGTTTCTGGTTCTGCTTTTTGTCCTTTTTTCCACCCAGGAGATCCAATACAGAGACTCACCAGGTTTCAATTACGTGATGTCAGTGGCCAGCCAATGAACGGCCTCGGTGAAAGTCTCGCCCATTCACCTCTATTCCACACTCAAACTCAAAGAGCCTTGCAAAACACGACTGGCTTTTCTCCATGCAGGATGTAAGGAAGAGCATGAGAAAGCTAAACCTTAAGTAAAAGGACCCACTAATTGCAACATCTTGCACCAATTGGTGAGGATGGAAACCCACTGGAAGTATTGACACAGTCCAGCCACACTGTAGCTGCCAGGATTTACCACAGCTAGGAGGCCTTAGAGAAAGTAATAGCTTAAAACCTCTACAAATGTCAAATACTTCCATGGTGAACATTTTCCAAGGGTTGTGCATAACATGAAGTGTTCCTACATTGAAAAGTAAAGAACATACCTGAATGTATTCAGTATTCACTGTATGTTTGATATACTGGGTTGTACATTATTATTATTATTATTTAACCAAGGGGCTCTTAGTTTTAGCCACTCTATATTAGAAACACTATACCTCTTACAGCTGGATTCCCTAAACCAACGACAATATTAATTTGAGTTTTTTGTCCATATTGATGGCATAGTGGTTTAGATTTGGTACCACGTTTGTGCTGTAAATATTCCATTAAATGTCACAAAGCCACTCTATTGGATTCAGATCTGTTGAATAGCAGGGCACTGGCTGGTTGATGGCACCTCTTCGTGGTGTGTCTCTCCGTGCACAAAGCTGATTCACATCAGTGCAGGTGAAAAGATGCAGTCGGTACTGCACACGTGTTGGAGGGGGCGTGTTTTAGTCACAGATCTTCTCAGTCAGGAGTGGAGGTAAACTGTCAACATCAGTAGAGAGGAAGCGTAATGCAACTGGGTAATTGGATATGACTATATTGGAAGGAAAATTGGGGGGAAAAAATGCAACAAAGGGCCAATGTGTGGCAAAACCTTCTCAAAGCTATAATACCACCAGAAACTGACTGAGCTGTTGACAAACATCATTGAATCATGAACCCAACCTACATAAGCATAAGAGAGAGTGAGCTGTGTGAATAAGATTGTCTGTATTGTATTTTTCGTGCACTGCAAGCATCTGTGTAACCAAAAACAAATTCCTTGTATGTGTGAGCATACTTGACCAATAAAGCCCGATTCTGATTCTGATTCTGATTCTAATAAGAACTATGTCTCAGTATAAGAATAACATTTGCCAGGCCAGGCAACCCTTAATGTTTATAAATCAAATAATAATAATAATAAGTTTAATTCATATAGTGCCTTTTACATATCCAAGGATGCTAGATTCCAAGGTCCAAGGCAGCAAAACAACAAAACTAAAAAAGTAAGCCTTGAAAGGCAAGTAGTGAACAGTATAGTGAAAACTCTTAAGTTGATTTACAAAGGAAGAGATGGTGAGAAGCTATCACTATAACATTGCTGGAGTTCCAAAGCTTGGTAAAAGCAGCACATCAAGACTTGCCACCCATTGACATGAGTCCTGTCTGGTAGGACTACCAGAAGTCCAGTGCTAGAAGTTACTACTGATTACCCACATCACCCCCATTCCAAATGAATTGCACTGGCTTCCGATCACATCACGCATAAAATTTAAATTCTGCTTTTTATTTTTAAAGCTCTCCATGGTCTGGCCCCAGCGTATCTTCGAGAGCTCTTACACCCTTACATTCCCCTCTGCTCCTTAGGTTTCTCTCTTTGGCTCTGACTAAACTGTCCTCAATGGGTGGCAGATATTTCCGTGCTGTTGCTCCTAAGCTCTGGAACACTCTGCCTCAATCCCTGTGAGCTTGCTCTTCTATCTCTTCTTTTAAGTCCCTACTGAAGACTTTTCTTTTCAAACAGTATTTTTGTTCCTCCTCTTCTTTAAAGCGAGCTTGAGACTGTAAAAGGTGCTATATAAAAAAAACGTATTATTATTATTATTATTATTATTATTATTATTATTATGTGCAAAGCCTCTTCCTGCCCTTCAGTGATGTAGACAGCTCAGGAGTTTCTATAAAGACCTCGACTGGATGTAGATTGTACCATTCCACTCAGGAGAAGCAGACTGGTGCCCAAGCATAGCAGGAGCCACCTGACCTGTTTTAAAAAGGATTTACTATTGTTATTTAACTATAAGGTCGCTGTATTATGAATGGTTTCTTTAAAATGTATCCTGGTTTTAATACACATACTTTATTTATGCATTCTGAATACATTATTCTTATTTTCTGAATATAATTGTTAACATTGGACATGTAAAAGCACTGTGTGTGTGTGTGTGTGTGTGTGTGTGTCCTCCCGGTGAATGGTGTCCAGCTCCAAGCTCACAGGGATTACAGTGGCTGTGAGCTCAGCTGTGGCAGGAAGTTCCCACTGTTCTGGCTATCTGAGCGGAAAATGAATGTTTGTCAAAAGTGCCAGACCTGGTCTTGATTTCCATTCAGTGTCATTTCACAGAGGGAATACAGTCCTGGCTCTAACATGTTGATTTTAGCCATGCCAGTGCCTGGTATTCTTAATCAGACAGCTTAAGAGTCAACTACGACTTAAAAAACACAGAAACTTGTATGTTGTGCACCTTAGTGTTGTTTTACTGCTTAACAATCTTAGTCACTGCTTGTCATCCAATGTTAATACAAAGTCATGCTTCAAATTAAAATATTAACACTGCCAGAGGGCCTCAGTGAGGGGCATCAGGATTTCTAGCTGACTGGTCATATTGCTTATCCAGATTGAGGTTCAGTTTATGATTGCTGCAAAAATTGTGAAAATCACCACTCCATAAAATGCAACTCAAGCGGTAAAGAAATAACCAGACATTTAAGCACATTACTTGCAAACAGTTCAACCCCCTTTTTCTACTTTTATCTGTGGTTTGGTGGGAGTAAACCTTAGAAGATACAAAACTCTATTGTTTGCACTTTCTACACATTACCTCTTGGTCATGGTAATTCTGGGCTCAGAGCCACCCGGAAATACTACGCAAAAAGCAGATATACTGTACATCCCTGATAGAGCGATGGTGAATTAGAGAGCAACCTGACATTTAGTCAGTTACAGGCAGGGGGGATTTAGAATGGCGTAAACCTTCTGCATGATTTGGGTACTGTGGATAACATAACAAAGATCTCAGAGACAGTGGCCAGAAACAAAGACTAAAACCAACTGACTAGGGGTCTGTCTCAAAACCTAGTGGGCTGCCTTGCAACCCACTGCATACCTAGACAGCTGCCTAAGTAGAGTTGATTCTAACTGACATCAAACTTTAGAAGGCAGATTATTAAAACACTCAAGTTAGACAGCTATTACACCAATGTAAGGCTGATCCTGCCCACCGTCACAGTTTTAGCTTACTAAGCTAACAGATTGAGCCTCAGGTCATTCAAATTTGTGAGGTGTGCCATTTGTGAGGTCCGTTCATAAAGGTGCAACACCGGCTGAATTCCAGGAAAAAAAAGATTAACAATGCTGACAAAATAGTTTAGAATACAAATTTACAGAGGTGGAAAGAGTACTAAAATATTGTACTCAAGTAAAATACTATTACTTTAATGAATTTTTACTTAAGTATGAGTAAAATTACTAGTATAAAAATCTAGTCAAGTAAAAAGTAAAAAGTAACTCATTTAAAATGTACTCAGAGTAAACGTTACTTAGTTACTTTTTAACAGCAGGGGGTGTCTCTTCTGTGTAATGCAAACAGGACACGTGGACATAAATCTCACAATAGTTGTTTTTAATTAAAATATAATAGAAAAAAGCATGTTGATACAACATTTATGTGTCATTTTAGTACAGTCCGTCCCATAAAACTGTTTATAAAACGGATAGTTCCGGTCCTAAAATCTGATTGGCTGAGCCGCGTTCGAAGCCGTTGTAAAATCCCCGATAAACGCACACCTAGGACCACCTCACATCATTCCATATTAATACGCCACTGAATAGAAAAAGTTAATGTTATTTTCGTCCTCATGTTGCCTAGCAACACTGTTAATCGAACTATTTTGCGTCGCGGAAGAATGCTTTATTGTAAGTTTATACACAATAAATAAATTTATGAATTAAACATTGACCGCCGTTTTATAAAAGCAATAAGCCACTCGAGCCACTGTTATGATTTTAGCACGGGGAAAGAAGTTTTAGGCACTCGTGCCTAAAACGTCATCCCCGTGCTAAAATCACAGTAATGCACGGCCTCTCGTGGCTTATTGCTTTAATAACCACTAGTGATGGGTCGTTCACGAACGATCCGATTCTATTGAACGGCCCTTTAAAATGAACGAAAGGAACTGAGTCGCGCCTCTGGGAGCCGTTATATATATATTTCTATTTGTGCGCACTTCTTATCGGCGGTAATCCACCCATTCCGCTTAGCAGACACAAACACAGGCACATCTCTGCACAAGAGAGGATTTTTCTGAAACTAAATGCAATGCAACCACAGTACGTCTCTTCCCTGTAGTTTTTTTCTCTATCACGTATTACCGAGCGGACCTTCAAAAGTCAAAGAACTTGTTGTTTTTTTCATTTTACTAAATTGTTTTTGTGTTTCTAATGTTTTTATGCTTGAAATGTAAGCCCAGTTTGGCTAAAAGTTATACAACAGATGATTCATTGCTATTATTTTAAACTATTTTTGTTATTAAAATATGCTAGATCTTGCTTTTTTTAGCCTCCAGGTTGTATTAAAACCATGGCACCCTTTAGAGCCCGTGGACTAAATACAATTTTAGCTACATTATTGCATACAGTAATTTAGGCTGTTTTCCCAAGCCAGGAGCTCTAGAATGGGTTACACAAACAGCAAGCCTGGGGCTCAGCGCTTAGTCTGGAGCCCTGGAGTCTGCAGGGGGTCTGGCCTGTGTGGAAAGAGAGGCAGTTTCGGCCAGAGTCAATATCACGGTCACCTAGTGTAATGATAGCTTCTTCTGGCAAAGAGCACTCAGTATAAAGCATGATTCATTATTACTGTAAACTGCTCTCAGCAGTTGGGGTTTATTGTTTGTATGATGGACAATGGGGATTTCTCGTCTATTTTTTACTTATGCAGCAAAAATTGTTGCTATTGTCTTTTATAATTTTCCCAACAAAGAAGATTCTCAGTTTTTTTTAAATATATACTGTATATATATATTCTTTATGCATTTTCTCCCCTTTTTCTCCCTTTTTTAGCGTGTCTAATTGCCCAACTGCATCATGCATTCTCTCCACCAATGCCTATCCCTGCTCTGATTGAGGAGAACGATGCTAACCCACGCCCCCTCCGACACGTGGGCAGCATGCCTTATGCATCTTATCACCTACATTTTGACGAGTGCAGTTCAGCCTAGCTGCGTGTACGGAGGGACACACCCTAAGAGCACTCTTTTCTCATCTCTGTTCAGGCGCCATCAATCAGCCAGCAGAGGTCGTAATTGCACCAGTCATGAGAGAGAGACCCTATCCGGCTTAGTCCTGCCCATATGAACAACAGGCCAATCGTTGTTCATGTGGCCGCTCAGCCTCAGCCGGCAAGGCAGAGCTGAGATTCGATTCGATGTATTCGAGATCCCAGCCTCTTCCGACACGTGCACAGCCCTCCTTCTCTCGCCCCTGCACTCTGCACTCTCTTCCGCCAATCAGGGTCCTTACACAGCGTATGAAGACCCACCCACCCACACATAGCCCGGCCCCCACCCTGCAGATACGGTGGCCAATTAGTATCTGCTGCAGGCACTGCTAATTATGCGCCCCAAAACGTCTTTTAAGTGTGGTGAAAAGGAATGGCAACATTACTAATTGGTAAATGCTTTACCATCCCAACTGCTTTACTGAAATGCAGGAATGGATGTACATTTTACCAAATTAAATTAAGCTGACCAGACAGAACATAAAATATCTTGGGTTCATCCTGTCTGCAATGAAATAGTCAAAGTCCATGTAAGAAACACTGCACATTTTTCATTTGCATTTCATACTGTTCCAACTTTTTGGATTTGGGGTTGTTAATCACAGCAGGGGAACATAGCCCCACAACTTGGGAATAATCTCCTTGTCCTTGTTCGTGACTCAGACACAGTCCCGATTCTCAAGTCCAGATTGAAAACATACTTATTTACTCAGGCTTTTAATTAGTCTTTCCAAAACATGAATGTGTGCCTCCGGTCCTGAGGGTCTGAAGTACTTGGAGTAATATC